>NC_082696.1:68912441-69127441 GCF_949987515.2 Delphinus delphis
AACCCATAGACCCCTCACACCCCCCTACCCTCCCCCAATATTAATTTAAGCCATCACTGGTTACTGCTGTTTTGGGCTTCCAAGTCTAGTTGTGAGCACAACTTTTGAAATACCCATTGTTGGGTTCTAAGTACATTCCTGACCTGCTCTACAGACTCCCCAAACACTTTCAAGGTCTCCAGCAGCCCCAACAAGCGTCCTGTCCTCCTGAGTGACTGGGAATGGAAAATCATTTACTATTGTCTGCTGCCTCCTCATCACCATGGTATGGCATGCCTACGGCCCTCACGTTCTGGCTGCAATTATTCATTTGGTCCTGACAGCCTCTCATGTGGTACACACTGAGCAGCTGGAGCCCCAGAGGTCTGCTGGAAAAGTAAGTGGAGATGTTGAAAAGAGGGGGCTGAGGACTTACACAGAAACCAGGCAGAGTGAGGGGCATCACCATGAGCTTCACCTACTACCCCACCATGTCTAGGGGGAAATCTAGGGATATCTGTCATGAAGGAAAGAACTGTGGCTTTGTACATATATTTTAACATGACTTAAAAAATGAAAGATTAAGTACTGTTCAAATGATGAAGTATCCAACCGCTAAATTGTTTTTCAATTTTCCCTAGAAAGGAAAACAAGACTTGGGTATTTTCAGACTGATTATAAAGGTTTTGCTATGGATTTTATTGAAGTGTATGTGTCTGGCTGCTTTTTTGTGGCTAAAAGCCATGCTCATCCAAACTACTGATATCTTTCTGTCACTCTAATTGCTCCACAATCCACTTTGAGGAGCTCTTAACAGCTTTCCCTTCTATTTTGAAGTACTGCCGAGAGTTGAGACTAATGTTCAAGCAAGTAGCCTTCTCTACAAGCATCTCAGTGCACAAATTGTGAAAGCGAAATATTTACTGAACATCCTCTCTCTGAGACCAGTGAAGACGTTTGATGAAACAGATCTAATGATCTTTTATCTGTCCTTATTCTATTTGACCTCCACCATTCATTTTAAAAAACATTTACTAAGCCTTACTGGGTATCCAGCTCTATCTAGGCCCTAGGGACAAAGAAATCAACAAGACATGGTTTCTGCTCCCCAGTGAAGTGAAAGAAAGAGGGAGGGATAATACCAAAATATGTGTGATGGGTCCACAAACACATGTGAATTAAATGGAAAAGTAAGTGGGGATGTTGAAGTATGTGTGAAGGAGCATAGAAAAAGGCCACAGTATCTGGGCTGGGATTTCAATGGATGGCTTCCTGGAGGGGGCAGCAGGAACTAACTCATAAAGCGTCAGTAGGAGTTAGCTCATTGAATGGGGGAGAGAAGGTGGCCCAGAGGAAGAAATCACTGGTGTAAAAGTAGCAAAGCATGAGACAGCAGGAGCATTCTAAGAACTGTCGGAAGATTGACTAGAGGAAATCAAGTGTGTGGGAAGTGGCCAGATGTGAGGCAGGACAAAATGGGGGTGGGGGTGGGGGCCCAAAGGAGTTTAAAGGTGCATTCTAAGAGCAATATGGAGATAGACTGCTGTGAAATGAGGGGGGAAAGCAGAAAGATTCTTTAGAAATTTATTGGAACAGCCCACATGAGGAATGATGAGAGCCTGAACTAAGGACCTGGCTGAATCCTCCTGCTGTTAAATGACATGGCACATGCAAGAGAAGAAAACGGCAGCTGGTGGGTGGACCCAGTGTGTTGACTTTGAGGAGCTTACAGATCAACAAGACACAAGGTTCTGGCTAGAATATACATGTGGGAAATGAGTGTGCGATTAGCATTTAAAAGAATGAGTATGGTTAAAGTCACCCGGTGTGCAGAAAGAGAGGAAAAGTAACCTCAAGATAGAACTTTTAGGAGTGACATTTCATAGAAGACAAACGGTAATAAGCTTGAAAAATAGTGGAGCGGACAAGAGGAGGAAATCCAAGAGACAGCAGCATCAAAGAAACTTTAAAACTGTGGACTACCTAGTGCAGGATCAGAGTAAAGGCTGATAGAACATGGGAAATAGAGGTAATGTTACAACTAGGCTTTGTTCTTTGCCTTCCTGAGTAAACCATATTTCACATTGGGCATCCATCTGCCTACGGGAGGATTAAATTTGTTACTTAAGAAATGTAGAGAAAGAAAAAAGATACAGCAGAAACTAACACAACATTGTAAATCAACTATACTCCAATAAAAATAAAAAAGAAGAAAGGACACAAAATAGGTCAGTTTTTTATACCCTATGTACAAATTAGATATGCAGCAAGACAATAAAACTTGCTCACCAGGATGTTATCTGAGGGAAAAATAGGCTGAAGGACTTAGAATACGGGGTTTACTAATGGGGAGGGCTGTTCCCTAGCCCTACCAACAGCCAGGACAGAGAAGGAAAGATATAATAAAGAAGAAATAGAAGAGACATCTGGCTGTTTCTGGCCTGCAGGGAGAAAAGAGAGACAGAGATTGGAAGCTGTCAAACTTGTGTGTCCTCATTTCCACTCCCTAGACTTCGGGGGAATGTGTGTCATACAAGTGAAGATAAAAATCAATGATAGTGAATTGTTTCAGCCACTATGGAGAACAGTATGGAGGTTCCTTAAAAAACTACAAACAGAACTACCATATGACCCAGCAATCCCACTACTGGGCATATACCCTGAGAAAACCAAAATTCAAAAAGAGTCATGTACCAAAATGTTCATTGCAGCTCTATTTACAGTAGCCAGGAGATGGAAACAACCTAAGTGTCCATCATCGGATGAATGGATAAAGAAGATGTGGCACATATATACAATGGAATATTACTCAGCCATAAAAAGAAACGAAATTGAGCTATTTGTAATGAGGTGGATAGACCTAGAGTCTGTCATACAGAGTGAAGTAAGTCAGAAAGAAAAAGACAAATACCATATGCTAACACATATATATGGAATTTAAGGGAAAAAAATGGCATGAAAAAACTAGGGGTAAGACAGGAATAAAGACACAGACCTACTGGAGAATGGACTTGAGGATATGGGGAGGGGGAAGGGTGAGCTGTGACAGGGCGAGAGAGAGTCATGGACATACACACACTAACAAACGTAAGGTAGATAGGTAGTGGGAAGCAGCCGCATGGCACAGGGATATCGGCTCGGTGCTTTGTGACCGCCTGGAGGGGTGGGATAGGGAGGGTGGGAGGGAGGTAGACGCAAGAGGGAAGAGATATGGGAACATATGTATATGTATAACTGATTCACTTTGTTATAAAGCAGAAACTAACACACCATTGTAAAGCAATTATACCCCAATAAAGATGTTAAAAAAAAATCAATGATAACGGGGACTTCCCTGGTGGCACAGTGGTTAAGACCCTGCACTCCCAATGCAGGGGGCTCGGGTTCGATCCCTGGTCTGGGAACTAGATCCCACATGCATGCCGCAACTAAGAGTTCACATACCACAACTAAGGAGCCCGCGAGCCACAACTAAGGAGCCAGTGAGCCGCGACTAAGGAGCCCGCCTGCCACAACTAAGACCGAGTGCAACCAAATAAATAAATAAATATTTTTTTAAAAAAGCAATGATAAAAACATAGACTATAGCCACCCACTCATTTCCTCATGGAAGACTCCGGGAAAAGAGCACCTTTCAAGTTGTCCCCTCCCCCCCACAAAGACAATAACCTGGGATGCAGCCACATCTATGGGGTTGTACAGTGTGTGCATAAAGAGGGAGGTTCCAGGTCGAGCTTCTCAAACCTCCCCAGTTCCTGCGCTTGTGTAGCTGAGGGACAGTGGGCCCAACAAGGGGCCTGTTGGGCAGAGCAAGGTGACCTCGTGGAGGAAGTTTCGTAGGCAGTGGGGAAGCAGGGTGGACAAAGGCCACAGCAGTCACTTGGGAACAGACTGAGGGCTAAGTCAGCCCGGACGCTGACAGATGCTTGCAAAGAGAACAAATAAAGTGACATGAGTTGTAGACTGTCTACCAAAGGGCCAGCAGCACCCATTCAGCCAAGAGACGTTGTCCCTGAGACCAGCAGATAACTGTGAGCATACCTCCCAGGATCAGCATGGGCCAGGGAGCCCCTCCCCCGACACACCCGGATGCCTCCTTAGGGAAAGAAGCAGGAGCTGGAGAAAGGCATGTGAGAGACTGAGTGAATATCTGTCCCAGAGAAAAAACCAAATTGATGATATCCTGGCCTTGTTTATCCAGATGATACATTCAGTCAATCTCTTTTCCCGCTACTCCATAGCGAATAGCTCAACAAAAAGATGAGAGTCATTGTAGGTAACATAAAGCATTCTTTTCTTCACGTTACAGTGTAAGGACAATTTGCAACCTTGCAATATAGGAAAAAAATGGGGAATAACATTTTCCAAAGTAGTTTCCACTGAACATTAATTCTTCAGAGTGTTGACAGATATTACACAGGCACAAAAATAAATAAAAAATTAAAACCTAGGGTCATTTAAATTGGGCTGAAAAATAAACAGAAAGTATTTAATGCAGTCTTCTGAGAGCGTTTACTTTGCTTACAAAAATTCTGAATCTCCAGGAGAACAATATGGAATGCCCCATTTCCCATATATATGTCTGAGAACTTAATGTTCACAGACCATCTCTCTGAAGCACTTCTAGCTTTTAAAAACAGAGCTATCTCCACATATTTAGGACAGTGGGATCGTGAGCCCGGTAGTCCACTGTCTTCCCCTCTACTATGGTTCATCAGATGGCAACTTGAAATATTGCTAAACAGGAAAGAAAGTACAGGGCTAGCCCTGAGCAACATTTTTGAAGCAGAAGAAACTAACATCTGTTGAGCACAGAATTCCACCTTCCTCCACCCTGGACAAGTTTCTTCTCCCTCTTTTCCTCCTAATAAAAATTTCAGAGTTTTTTTGTTTATTCTAAAATACATTGATCATTTATGGACCATGATAGCAGACCGACCACACAAGTTCCTTTCTCTTTCTCACAAGAATCAGTAGCAGAATGGGTAAGAGTCTGGAGCCAGACTGCCTGGGTTTGTTTGAATTCTGCCTCAATACTTTCTAACTGCGTGATGATCTTAGGAAAGTTACTTAACCTCCCTGACCCCAGTGTCATTATCTGCAAAGTAGATTGAATAACAGTACCTACCTATTGTACCAAAAGCAGTTATTTCCTATGTATATCTATTAAATGCCCTAACGATTTAGGACATTGTACACACTACATGTATTTTAGCTGTTTTTCAGCTTGCCAAAGTATTAGCAAAGGAATAAAAAAGGGCTGAACTCACAATGACAAAGAGAAGAAGAAGAGCCATCAATCAGGTGATTTCAGTAAGCATACTGAAGACACAAAACAGATAAAGGAACACTACAGACAGAGCAGAGCAGAGGAACCCACAACCTAGCATCATGATTGGCAAAAGTTTTCTGTAAAAGCCAGATAGTAAATATTTTAGATCTTGTGAGCCAAGAAGCAAAATTGAGGATGCTATGTAATTTCTGTTGCAAATAAATACTCAATTCTGTCCCTGCAGAATGGAAACAGCCATAGACAACACACACATGATCGAGCAAGGCTAGGTTCCAACTGAATTTTATTTACACACACTGAAACTTTAATTTGATATAATTTTCACATTTCATAAAATATTATTATATTTTAATCTAATTTTGTTGTGGTAAGAATACTGAACATGTGATCAACCCTCAACAGATCTTTAAATGTACATTATTGTTTACGGGTACAAAATTGTACTACAGAGCTTATTCATCCAGCTTAACTGAAACTTTATGCCCATTGATTACTCACTCCCAATTTCTCCTCCATCCCAGCCCCTGGCAACCATCATTCCACTCTTTAATTCTATGAATTTAACTATTTTAGATTCCGATTATAAGTGGAATCATGCAGTATGTGTCTTTCCTTGACTGGCTTATATTACTTACCAAAATGTCCTCAAGGTTCATCCATACTGTCATATATTGTAGAATTTTCTCTTGCTTTTAAGGCTACATAGTATTCCATTGTGTGTATATACCACTTTTCTTTATCCATTAATCTGTCAATAGATATTTAGGTTGTTTCTGTATCTTGGCTATTGTGACTCATGCTGCACACATGGAAGTGCTAAGTATTATTCATCTGATATTTAGCAAAATTCCATTTAAAGTAAAGACACTAAAATGTAACTTAAAATGTAAAAACATTTACATGAGCTAGCCTAATCCACCAGATGGCAGACAGCAGAAGCAAGAAGAACTACAATCCTGCAGCCTGCAGAACAAAAACCACATTCACAGAAAGACAGACAAGATGAAAAGGCAGAGGGCTATGTACCAGATGAAGGAACAAGATAAAACCCTAGAAAAACAATGAAATGAAGTGGAGATAGGAAACATTCCAGTAAAAGAATTCAGAATGATAGTGAAGATGATCCAGGAACTCGGGAAAAGAATGGAGGCAAAGATCAAGGAGATGCAAGAAATGTTTAACAAAGACCTAGAAGAATTAAAGAACAAACAAACAGAGATGAACAATACAATAACTGAAATGAAAAATACACTAGAAGGAATCAACAGCAGAACAACTGAGGCAGAAGAATGGATAAGTGACTGGGAAGACAGAATGGTGGAATTCACTGCTGCGGAACAGAATAAAGAAAAAAGAATGAAAAGAAAGGAAGACAGCCTAAGAGACCTTTGGGCCAACATTAAACGCAACAACATTCACATTATAGGGGTCCCAGAAGGAGAAGAGAGAGAGAAGGGCCTGAGAAAATATTTGAAGATATTATAGTTGAATTTCCCTAACATGGGAAAGGAAATAGCCACCCAAGTCCAGGAAGCGCAGAGACTCCCATACAGGATAAACCCAAGGAGAAACACGCTGAGACACATAGTAATCAAATTGGAAAAAATTAAAGACAAAGAAAAATTATTGAAAGCAGCAAGAGAAAAACAAAAAACATACAAGGGAACTCTCATAAGGTTAACAGCTGATTTCTCAGCAGAAACTCTACAACACAGAAGGGAGTGGCATGACCTATTTAAAGTGATGAAAAGGAAAAACCTACAACCAAGATTACTCTACCTGGCAAGGATCTCATTCAGATTCGATGGAGAAATCAAAAGCTTTACAGACAAGAAAAAGCTAAGAGAATTCAGCACCACCAAAGCAGCTCTACAACAAATGCTAAAGGAACTTCTGTAAGTGGGAAACACAAGAGAAGAAAAGGACCTACAAAAGAAACCCAAAACTATTTACAAAATGGTAATAGGAACACACGTATTGATAATTACCTTAAACGTGATTGGATTAAATGCTCCAACCAAAAGACACAAGCTCGCTGAATAGATACAAAAACAAGACGCATATATATGCTGTCTACAAGAGACCCACTTCAGACCTAGGGACACATACAGACTGAAAGTGAGGGGATGGAAAAAGATATTCCATGAAAAAGGAAATCAAAAGAAAGCTGGAGTAGCAATACTCATATCAGATAAAATAGACTTTAAAATAAACAATGTTACTAGAGACAAGGAAGGACACTACATAATGATCAAGGGATCAATCAAGCAGAAGGCGTAACACTTATAAATATATATGCGGGCTTCCCTGGTGGCGCAGTGGTTGAGAGTCCGCCTGCCGATGCAGGGGACACGGGTTGGTGCCTCGGTCCAGGAAGATCCCACATGCCACAAAGCGGCTGGGCCCTGGAGCCATGGGCGCTGAGCCTGCACGTCCGGAGCCTGTGCTCCACAAAGGGAGAGGCCACAACCGTGAGAGGCCCGCGTACCACAAAAAAAAAAAAAATATATATATATATATATACCCCAACATAGGAGCACCTCAATACATAAGGCAACTGCTAACAACTATAAAAGAGGAAATTGACAGTAACACAATAATAGTGGGGGACTTTAACACTTCATTTACAACAATGGACAGATCATCCAAACAGAAAATTCATAAGGAAACAGAAACTTTAAATGACATAATAGACCAGATAGATTTAATTGATATTTATAGGACATTCCATCCAAAAACAGCAGACTACACTTTCTGCTCAAGTGCGCATGGAACATTCGCCAGGATTGATCACATCTTGGGTCACATATCAAGCCTCAGTAAATTTAAGAAAATTGAAATCATATCAAGCATCTTTTCTGACCACAACACTCTGAGATTAGAAAACAACTGCAGGGAAAAAACGGAAAAAACACAAACACATGGAGGCTAAACAATACGTTCCTAAATAACCAACAGATCACTGAAGAAATCAAAGAGCAAATCAAAAAATACCTAGAGACAAATGACAGTGAAAACAAGACGATCCAAAACCTATGGGATACAGCAAAAGCAGTTCTAAGAGGGAAGTTTAGAGCAATACGATCCTACCTCAAGAAACAACAAACATCTCAAATAAACAATCTAACCTTACACCTAAAAGAACCAGAGAAAGAAGAACAAACAAAACCCAAAGTTAGCAGAAGGAAAGACATCATAAAGATAAGAGCAGAAATAAATAAAATAGAAACAAAGAAAACAATAGCAAAGATCAATAAAACTAAAAGCTGGTTCTTTGAGAAGATAAACAAAATTGATAAACCACTAGCCAGACTCATCAAGATAAAAAGGGAGAAGACTCAAATCAACAGAATTAGAAATGAAAAAGGAGAAGTAACAACTGACACTGCAGAAATACAAAGCACCCTAAGAGACTACTACAAGCAACTCTATGCCAATAAAATGGACAACCTGGAAGAAATGGACAAATTCTTAGATAGGTATAAGCTTCCGAGACTGAACCAGGAAGAAATAGAAAATATGAACAGACCAATCACAAGTAATGAAATTGAACCTGTGATTACAAATCTTCCAAAAAACAAAAGTCCTGGACCACATGGCTTCACAGGTGAATTGTATCAAACATTTAGAGAAGAGCTAACACCCATCCTTCTCAAACTCTTCCAAAAAACTGCAGAGGAAGGAACACTCCCAAACTCATTCTATAAGGCCACCATCACCCTGATACCAAAACCAGACAAAGATACTACAAAAGAAGAAAATTACAGACCAATATCACTGATGAATATAGATGCAAAAATCCTCAACAACATACTAGCAAATGGAATGCAACAACACATTAAAAGGATCATATACCATGATCAAGTGGGATTTATCTCAGGGAAGCAAGGATTCTTCAATATAAGCAAATCAATCAATGTGATACACCATATTAACAAATTGAAGAAGAAAAACAAAGTGAGATGTGATCATCTCAACAGGTGCAGAAAAAGCTTTTGACAAAATTCAACACCCATTTATGATAAAAACTCTCCAGAAGATGGGCATAGAGGGAACCTACCTCAAAATAATAAAGGCCATATATGACAAACCCACAGCAAATATCATTCTCAATGGTGAAAAACTGAAAGCATTTCCTCTAAGATCAGGAACAAGAAAAGGATGTTCACTCTCACCACTATTATTCAACACAGTTTTGGAAGTCCTAGCCATGGCAATCAGAGAAGAAAAAGAAATAAAAGGACTACAAATTGGAAAAGAAGAAGTAAAATTGTCACTGTTTGCAGATGACATAATACTATACTTAGAGAATCCTAAAGATGTCACCAGAAAACTACTAGAATTAATCAATGAATTTGGTAAAGTTTCAGGATACAAAATTAATGCACAGAAATCACTTGCATTACTATATACTAATGACGAAAAATATGAAAGAGAAACTAAGCAAACACTCCCATTTACCACTGCAACAAAAGGAATAAAATACCTAGCAATAAACCCACTTAGGGAGACAAAAGACCTGTATGCAGAAAACTATAAGACACTGATGAAAGAAATTAAAGATGATACCAACAGATGGAGAGATATACCATGTTCTTGGATTGGAAGAATCAACATTGTGAAAATGACTATACTACCCAAAGCAATCTACAGATTCAGTGCAATCCCTATCAAATTACCAATGGCATTTTTTACAGAACTAGAACAAAAAATCTTAAAATTTGTATGGAGACACAAAAGACCCCAGATAGCCAAAGCCGTCTCGAGGGAAAACAACGGAGCTGGAGGAATCAGGCTCCCAAACTTCAGACTATACTACAAAGCTACAGTAATCAAGAAAATATGGTACTGGCACAAAGACAGAAATATAGATCAATGGAACAGGATAAAAAGTCCAGAGATAAACCTATGCACCTATGGTCAACTAATCTATGACAAAGGAGGCAAGGATATACAATGGAGAAAAGGCAGTCTCTTCAATAAGTGGTGCTGGGAGAACTGGACAGCTACACGTAAAAGAATGAAATTAGAACACTCCCTAACATCATACACAAAAATAAACTCAAAATGGATTAGACACCTACATGTAAGATCGGACACTATAAAACTCTTAGAGGAAAACATAGGAAGAACACTTTTTGACCTAAATCACAGCAAGATCTTCTTTGATCCACCTCCTAGAGAAATGGAAATAAAAACAAAAATAAACAAATGGGACCTAATGAAACTTAAAAGCTTTTACACAGCAAAGGAAACCATAAACAAGAGGAAAAGACAACCCTCAGAATGGGAGAAAATATTTGCAAACAAATCAACACGCAAAGGATTAATCTCCAAAATATATAAACAGATCATGCAGCTCAATATTAAAAAACAAACAACCCAATCCAAAAATGGGCAGAAGACCTAAATAGACATTTCTCCAAAGAAGACATACAGATGGCCAAGAAGCACATGAAAAGCTGCTCAACATCACTAATTATTAGAGAAATGCAAATCAAAACTACAATGAGGTATCACCTCACACCAGTTAGAATGGGCTGGAATGGGCATCATCAGAAAATCTACAAACAACAGATGCTGGAGAGGGTGTGGAGAAAAGGGAACCCTGTTGCAGTGTTGGTGGGAATGTAAGCTGATACAGCCACTATGGAGAACAGTATAGAGGTTCTTTAAAAAACTAAAAATAGAATTACCATATGACCCAGCAATCCCACTACTGGGCATATACCCAGAGAAAACCATAATTCAAAAAGACACATGCACCCCAATGTTCATTGCAGCACTATTTACAATAGCCAGGACATGGAAGCAACCTAAATTTCCATTGACAGATGAATGGGTAAAGAAGATGTGGTACATATATACAATGGAATATTACTCAGCCATAAAAAGAAACGAAGTTGAGTCATTTGTAGAGATGTGGATGAATCTAGAGACTGTCATACAGAGTGAAGAAAGAAAAACAAATATCGTATATTAACGTATATATGTGGAACCTAGAAAATGGTACAGATGAATCTGTTTGCAGAGCAGAAATTGATACACAGTAGTAGAGAACAAACATTTGGACACCAAGGGGGGAAAACGGTGGGGTGTGGGGTGGGGGTGGTGGGATGAATTGGGAGATTGGGATTGACATGTATACACTGATGTGTATAAAATGGATGACTAATAAGAACCTGCTGTATAAAAAGATAAATAAAATAATATTCAAGAATAAAAGAGAAAAAAAAAGAAAGCTAAATCTACTTTTAGGTTTGTGAAAATTAAACCAAATAAAAAAAAAAAGTTTAGGGCTTCCCTGGTGGCGCAGTGGTTCAGCATCCGCCTGCCAATGCAGGGGACACGGGTTCGTACCCCGGTTCGGGAAGATCCCACATACCACGGAGCAGCTGGGCCCGTGAGCCATGGCCGCTAAGCCTGTGCGTCTGGAGCCTGTGCTCTGCAACAGGAGAGGCCACAACAGTGAGAGGCCCGCGTACTCCAAAAAAAAAAAAAAAAAAAGTTTACATTTGTGGCAATTGGATGATGGTGGTCAAAAGGTACAAAACTTCCTGTTATAAGATAAATAAGTACTAGGGATGTAATATACAACATAATGATTGTAGTTAACACTGCTCTATGGTATATTTTAAAGTTGATAAAAGAATAGATCTTTAAAGTTCTCATCACAAGGATAAAAACATTTTTTGTAAGTACATGAGGTGATGGATAGTAACTAAACTTACTGTGGTAATCATTTCACAATATATGTAAGTCAAGTCACCAGCTTTTTCTACTGTATTGATGTTTGTTTATTAAGTACATGAGCCAAACATTCACATAAGAATTGCCATCTGTATCAGAACCCTGTTTAATTCTGCCTGGTACTCTCTCTCACTGAGATGCTGAGTGTAGTTCAGTAGGAGAAAAGACAGCTGTCATGGATTTTTTCCCCCAAATCCTCATCTCCAGCCCTTACTTCTCTCCCAGATCCAGTTCTGCATTTCTTATGACTGCTGAACACTTCTACTCAGATGTCCCACTAACACCTTGACTCAATATGATTATAACAATAAGCTCTTTCCCAACCACTCATCCTACTTACCTCAAACATCCACTCAAAATTCCATCAAACACTTCTTTCAATTTGCTACCCATATTTGTTAAGTTGGTAACCAACTTATGGAAAAAGCTAGACTCTTCCAAGCAGATAGAAACTCCTCTGTGTTAAGCCAGCTCTGTTGAAAATTATTTTCCATCTCCAGGTGAGATCATGGGCAGGTTTCTTCATTTTACAATCTCTTGGTATCAAAAAGTCATCTGAGGATTCTGGGAAGATGGCAGAGTATGAAGCACCAGGAATCTGTCTCCCTGCCTAGAAAATAACTGCACTAGAAGAATCTGATATAACTATTTTGGAACTTTGGAGTCTATTGAAGACTTGAAACTTCCAGGGGAAGGCTTGTACAGTAAGTTGAGGTCAATTCCAGCTCTTAGCACAAAAACAGCTACCCATCCCAAACCCCAGCCTCATGGCAGGCAGCCGTGTTCCTGAAGCAGCTTGCAGACAGCTTGTGGGAGTCAGAGTAGGCAAAAAGGACCCTGTCTTCCAAATACTAAGGGCCTGTTCTCTGATCACTGATTGCTACCTCAGATCATAAAGATGTAGATGATGAAGTGGGCAGTCATTGTTGTTGAAACTTCCTCCACTGTTTCAAGCCCCTCCAGCTGAAGTGACTTCCAGGGGATTTAAAGGGTCAGCACAATTTTGTCCTTTCATTTTTCTTTTTTCCCCTTTTTGGAACCAGATATTAAAGACTAGGACATTCAAAAATAACTGCATATATGGGGAAAGTTAGAAAGTAACCATGCATGTCCAGGGTAAGGCTCAGAAAAGATGTGAGAAGACCTTAAATTTATACCTCAGACTGATCCTCAGCATATAGACTGCCTACAAGAATTAAAAAAACAAAAACAATTTAAAAAAAAAAAACAGCAAACCCTTGGGAATGGGGAAAATCTGCTTTCTGGAGTTACCACATTATTAGGCTAAAATGTCTAGTTTTCAATAACAACAAAAAAATCATAAACCAAACAAACAGGAAAGTATGGCCCATTCAAATAAATCAACAGAAACTGTCTCTGAAAAAGACCTGATGACAGATCTATTACATAAAGACAATAAAACATTGTCTTAGAGATGCTCAAAGAACTAAAGAAAAGATGGGAAGAAAGTCAATAAAACAATGTATGAACTAAATGGAAATATCAATAAAGAGATAGAAAAGCTAAAGATAACCTAGAAGAAATTCTGGAGCCAAAAATTACAACTGAAATGAAAAATTCACTAGAGGGATTCAAAGGCAGATTTGAGCAGGCAGAATAGAGAATCAGCAAACTTGAAGATAAGACAATGAAAATTATTAAGTCTAAGGAACAGAAAGAAAAAAGATTGAAAAGTGAAGAACCAAAGGAACCTATGGCACACAAACAGACCAAGCATACACACTGTGGGAGTCCCAGTAGAAGAGAGAGAGAAGGAAAAGGGAAGAGAGAATTATTTGTAGAAATCCTGGCTGAAAACTTCCAAAATCTGATGAAAGGTATGAATATAAACATCCAAGAAATTCCACCAACTCCAAGTAAGATGAATTCAAAGAGACCTACACTGTGACACACTCTAACCAAACTTTCAAAAAACAAAAACAAATAGAATATGGATAGAAGTGATGTTTGTCCCTTCCAGGTCTGGACCATAAAAGTCTCCCATACAGTCCTCCATGATCTGTATTTTTTCCCCATACCCCTGCTCAAAGAAAAAATCCTGAGTCCTTAAGCGAGGGTGAAACCAGGGTGAAACTCAGGAAAAATTCTGAGTCCCTAAGAGAGGGTCCCTGAGCCACTGCAAAGAAGGTTGCTCATTGAATACCCTCTCTAAAGAAAATGACTGAGAAATAAACCTCTATTTTGTTATACTACTGAGAGTTCAGTGCCTATCTAACTCTACTGAGAGTTGGTGCCTACACCAAATAATATAATTTGCCTGTGTTATTTTGTTGCCAGGAATAACTACCCTATTATATCTGGCTGTCAAAATGCTTAAAAGCCCAGCTCAAATGCCACTTCCTTCTCTAGTCACCCAGCCAAAATTACCTATTCCTCTTCTAACATTACATGTATAGATATATAGAGATATATATTTTATCTTTTTATATTGCCAATCACATTTAATAATATTTGTGTCCATGTTTTGTCTCTACAGTACACTGTATTCTTTCAGAAGGCAAGGATCATATTTCTTTTACCTTTGTATGTCCCACAGTATCTAGTAGAGTTTCCTGTACTGACACGATCTACATATTGAATTATACAGACAGTTTGTGTTACACATCATTCATCTCCCTAAATCACCCCTGCAGTAGAAGGCCATCAGGTTGGTCCTCCTGGTGGATAGTTTGTACATTGAAAACCTGATTTTCCATTTCTTGAATGCTGTCTTTGCTCTGAATCCATCACCCCTTTTCTGTCCCTTTTTTGGACATGCATATAGGCAGCTTTCTTTCCTAAAGCCCCTCCTTAAAGCTAAGTTATGTCCATCTAGAAGCTCCCACTTGTTACTGACCTTCGGTTCATAAAAAATAATTTTTTAAAAGAGTCATTACAGAATCTCAATAGTTTATCCATACCTCCCACTCAGTCTGATAGGAAGGAGTTGCCACACACATCCCTAGCCATACTCTCTTCCAGCACGTGCCTTTTCACCCAGAGCACCACTTCCTCATACATGTTGGAAGTCAAGTTTTCTTCCCTAGTACTTCCACAGTTGGCTGTTTTAACTATGTTTCACTGCATTACCCTAAAGATCAAGCTTATTGACTTCTCTTACTCTTCTCTTACCTTTTCTAAAGTTTAACTTTTACTTAAAATGTTTAAGTAGTATTATCGATCTTATTATACCACTGTAAGTATACAAATTATTTTCTGCATATTATCTCACTAATCCTAATCACAATCATATGAGTAAATTATTATTATCCCCAATCTATAAACTTAAAAAACTGAGGCTCAGAGAGGTTAAGTAACATACTGTAGGTCACACAGCTACTAAGTAGCAGAATGGCTCCAAATAATTAAATGAACAACTTCTCTGTTCACCTATTTTTCAACTATTCATCTTCACACTCTGCTCTTCCAGGGAAAATTTCTGTGTCCCACAGGTTAAGTCCACTGGAAGTGCTGTCACCCACTGTCAGAGCCAGGGTCCTAGGACAAGCTGACCTGGGGAAACTGTTTTATTCCTGCAATCTTAGGCAAAATAGCCAAAAACGGTGTCCTCGAGGGCCAGAAACATGATCAGAGAAATACTGTCAAACATAAAATTTCAAGGGTCAGGAGAGAACAAAAATGAGAGGATGGGCCTCTAAGTTGACAGGACAGAAGCAGGTACAAGAAGAGAGCTCAAGAGGGTAGTGAGTAGTGATGCCTACAGCTCACTCCTGTGTGGCACTGGAGGAATTAGACTTGAGAGGGTGAATTTTTGGTTTGGAAAAGCAGAGGAGCTTTAAAGTCTTATACAGGCTTGGACACTAATTTCCAAATTTTCCTTAGAATCCTAAACTCCTTTGGGCTTTGAAGAAATAAATACAGATCCGTAGAGAAGAGGAGGCTAAGCATTAACGTAGAATTGTATTATCTCATATGCCTACTTTTGAGATTGAATACGAAAAAAACACCAAATAAAGATATAAAATCTAGGGCTTCCCTGGTGGCGCAGTGGTTGAGAGTCCGCCTGCCGATGCAGGGGACACAGGTTTGTGGCCCGGTCCGGGAAGATCCCACGTGCCGCGGAGCGGCTGGGCCCGTGAGCCATGGCCGCTGGGCCTGCACGTCCGGAGCCTGTGCTCCGCAACGGGAGAGGCCACAACAGTGAGAGGCCCGCGTATCGCAAAAAATAAATAAATAAATAAATAAATAAAGTCTAGAGATCCCCAGTCATTTAATGGAATGAGATTTGGAGCAGAATTTCATAATTAGGATATCCAAAATATTACTCTTACTTGTCTTTGAAGATTTGGGTGGAACAATATAGATCTGAACCCTTTTCAGCCTCTACTTTTATCAAGGGCATTTTAACCTTCACTGTGTTTCACATTCAAACTCCTCAGAGAGAGTAGCTCCTAGTCTCAGTTGATGACTGTCATCTTTGTTGGGCAGAACTTTGAGCCTGACCACTTCCAAGACCACTGCTTATGCTATACATGGACTCACCTTGAATCAGCTGCTCGTTCTTCCCGCAACCTGCACAGACAGCGTATTTGGGTTATGCTATGTAGATCATGGCCATCGTTCACTTTCAAAGGTGATTTACAGGTGAAGAGTTGTTCTACTAAGCAAAAATTATTCTAACAGAGTGTGCCCCTAAAAGTCTTTATTCCCCAAAACTTTGTAAGTGTAGCTGAAGAAGGGGGGAATTGCTTTACCTAAACTTGAAAATAATTAAAGTTCATTATTTGGAAATAAAAGTGAGACCAACATAAATTCATAAACTGCTATTAGGCTTCTCTAAAACTGTTTAAATATTATTTTAAGAGCCTCATTGTTTTTCATATGTGTGTGTTCTTCTTAGCTCCCCAGCTGAAAAATCCTTGAAGGAAGAACCACGTCTATTAGTTTTTTATCCCTGACAACATCTAAGACTCTGTGCTCACCAAGGGTGTTAAATGAATGTTGCTGACTGACTGAACCCAAGGATCTAGGGAGTTATTGAATAGTTGACTTTAACTGCTTCATTAACTGTCTGTATCCACAGAGAGCAGAGATCAGCTGTTTCAAGTCATACACAAGAAAGCCTCTGTTCTATAATGTCAATAAAAGATATTGAAATTAGAGTGATGGGGTCCAAAAGGTGAGCCATAAAGGAAATTATTTCTACTCTATGCGAGAAGATCTGAATATTCCTTCTTTCTCTGCAATCTAATAAAATATTTGTTAATAGGTCAATAGCATGAATTGAAATTTTCTGGGCGCTAAATAAATTTTGCTTAAAGTGACCCAATCCTGTTTACTGAGATTCTAGAGAAAAGTCAAGCAGGCAAGAGTTTTTCTTTTCATGCCAGGGTCTTCCTCAATTACAATGAATCAGGCTTGTGTTTGGGATTTTGTTTTTTAGAAACTTGCCAGTTGAAAACCATTTTAGGCTTGCCGCAAACTCACCAAAATAGGTGACTTTGAATCAAGGAATAAACTTGGTTTAATGGCAGTAGCTCTCTTGGGCTGCAGCAAGTATATATGCCTTGTTCTGAAGCCTTTCAAGAATCAGATTTCTGAGTAATCAGAAAATCTTTACATATAACACTTTAATTGCAAGGGCACGTACATTAGAAAATATTGTATTTGTTTTAGGTAAAATTTTTAAAATTAGATAGGCCCTGACTACTCCCCTCTTAAAGAGCTGTGCAGATTTTTCAGCCTGACTGAAATAGTGACTTTCCCTATCATTGCAGAAGATGACAGTAGGCTTCTTTACCTGTCAACTGAAAAATATGTGTGTGTATATCTTATTGATTCTATTTCTCTGGTGAACCCTAATATACTAGACATATTTGACCATAGACCCCTTTGTGGAGAACATCTACTAACATTTAGAAGGACATCAGTGCCCTGTGGAGCAAAGTCTGAGAAATCTTCTGTTGTCTGGTTCAAGCCAATAAGCAGACTTGAGAAGAAAAGGCACAGGATTCTGGAGCCAAAGAGACCACAATTCTGCCATTACTGGATTCACATGACCTCATGAAAGTTACTTACCTTCTCTGAGCCTCAGTTTCCCAAATGCAAACTAGGCAGTAAGGCAGAATTCATAGATTGTTCTTATTCTTAAATAAGACAATACTTTATACTATATTGCCTGTCGTTGAAAAAAAGGTTTTCTGTTCTTCCCCAAAGGAAGGATTATCCATCCCCCTTAGGAGGACAGAAGAAAAAGAAAAGTAGCATTCTCATTAGGATAGTAGTTACTTATAGATGAAGGAAAATTAGGATCAGTTAAGGGTCAGTTCTCTTCTTCTAAAGTTAACCCCCAAATATAAAATGCATCAAAAAATAATATGTCAGCCATGCTAAAAGAAGTACAATAGTAAAGGCAAAAGAAATGGGGCATGGAAAAAACCCTTTCCTGCCATGAACTGTGAAAATCAGAAGACTATGTCTGGGGCTTGGAAATGGACAGAACATCACTGGTCCCTGACCTAAATTCTCTAAACATCTTGCACACTTCAGAGCAGGACAAACTGAACATCACGTTTTTGTGATCTAACATTAGGGATTTAGACCTAACTCTAATTTATCAACTGCTGAAATCCAGTCTAACCCAGATATTCAGTTTCTTTTTCGATGGTATTGATGTGTGATAACAACCTCTCAGGCCTTGACAAAGAACAGCCAGCCTGCACCATAAAGAGAGAAAACTCAAAAATACTAACAATGGAGTGCTAGGTTAGAGAAACTTAGTTACCCAAACTTCAACTCCTGCAGTAGACTTGTCAGCATGTTACACAGGGATTTAATTTAGCAGCTTTCCAACATATGGGCAACATATGGTCTCAGTAGTGCCCTGCTACTGGCGTGGTTGAGGAGGAGAGAAATATAATTAGACATCTGACAGGCAAGTGGCTGCTATCACAGTTCAGTCAAGGCTTTTGCAGAGGACACTAGATCTTTCTAAAACACAGGTTCCATTGCAGCTAAAGAAACTACGTTTTTCTTTTGCTGACAAATAAGCATTCGTTTGTTTCAGAGTCTGATGGTAAAGAAGTGATGGAAATCATAAATCCTCTGCTCCTAATTCTCTCCTCCAGTTTCCCATGGAAAAGTGTACGTGCCACCTATGACATATGCAGTGGAATGTCAGGAGGCCAAAACATTAATATTATTCTTACTCTCCTCTCCTTGAAAATGCACACATCCAAACAATTTGGTTTTCGTTGTCAGAAACTCCATTCTGTGCATTAAACGAAGAGGGACCTAAGGATTCTGTATGAAGCCAGCAAAATACGCCCTAAACACCTACATGGGAAAGGGCTGGGAGAACAAATGCTTTCTCCAACCAGATTGTAAGCTGCTCAAAGTCCATGAACTATCTTGACCATTAACCTCCAACATTATCATCACCTCAACCAACCAGCACAGTTCTTACTATCCAGCAGTAATTCATAAACATTGGCCAATGTATCAATATTTTTCCAGTATGTGGACTCCATGTGCATGGCCTCTTGAAAACAGTGCAATAAAATCAAGCAGGAGAAAAGTGTGATGCTTCCTTTGTGCTCACTGTCTTTGTCACACACAACAATGCCTGGCAGTAATTCAGCCCACAAGAAGGTTTCATTTTTCTGAGATCACTTTTTTGGAAGCAAACAGCGTTTTCTCCAAAGAAACCACATAAAAATTTCAACCAAGTTTTACTACTTCTGCTTTTTTTTTTTTTTTTGAAAAAGCAAGCATGTGTATGCTTATTTTCAAAGAAGAAATTTTCTTGTTTAAAGCTGATCTCTTGTTCATATCCAGTATTATAGACAGTGTTTCTGTCTCCCCAAAGTTCCTACGTTGAAGCCCTAACGCCCAATATGATGTTATTTGGAGGTAGGGTCTTTGTAGGTAATTAGGTTTAGATGAGGCCATGAAGGTGGAGCCCCATGGCGGGACCAGTGCCTTTATAAGAAGAGGAAGACACATCAGAACTCATCTCTCCTCACATGCACACACTGAGGAAAGGCCATATGATGACAGAGGGAGAAGGTAGCCATCTGCAAGCCCAGAAGAGAGTCTTCAGCAGAACCCAAATATGCTGGTACCTTGATCTCTGACTTCCAGCCTCCAGAACTAAGAAAATAAACCTCAGAAAACTGTTTAAACCACCCAGTCTATGGTATTTCATTACAGCAGCCTGAGAAGCCAAAAACATCCAGTAAAACAATGCAGATAAACACAATTGAGAATAGAGCTAGTGGTTACATGGGCAAGGAGAGCAGTGATACAAGGAGGACACACACTCATGAAACCAGGATATAAGGATGTTACATTTCCCCTCCTCCTGCCAGATGCATTAGGGGATTTTTCTCTGATTTCCCCTAAGAGGACCTGGTTGAGAACGTGGAGGCAACTCTCAGAAAATTGTGGGAGCCATCAATGACTGGGTTCCCCTGGACTATTTAACTCTCAGAGTTGTCTACACTTAGCCTCCAGCAACTCATCAACTAGGGTTCAATTTTCCTACCTGGCACTGGATTCTGTGGCAGTCTCCACTTATGACTCACGGCTCCAAACTGTAACAATTAGAGATAGCCTCATCCACTGGAGGGCAGACAACAAAAGCAAGAAAAAATACAATCCTGCAGCCTGTGAAACAAAAACCACATTCACAGAAACATAGACAAAAGGAAAAGGCAGAGAACTATGTAGCAGGCAAAGGAACAACATAAAACCCCAGAAAAACAACTAAATAAAGTGAAGATAGGCAACCTTCCAGGAAAAAAATTCAGAATAATGATAGTGAAGATAATTCAGGACTTCAGAAAAAGAATGGAGGCTAAGATCAAGAAGATGCAAGAAATATTTAACAAAGACCTAGAAGAATTAAACAACAAACACCTAGAATTAAAGAACAAAACAAACAGAGATGAATATTACAATAACTAAAGTAAAAATACACTAGAAGGAAGCAGTAACTGAGGCAGAAGGACGGATAAGTGACCTAGAAGACAAAAAGGTGGAATTCACTGCCCCAGAACATAATAAAGGAAAAAGAATGAAAAGAAATGAAGACAGCCTAAGAGACCTCTGGGACAACATTAAATACAACATTCATATTATACGGGTCCCAGAAGGAGAAGAGAGAGAGAAGGACCCGAGAAAATATTTGAAGAGATTATAGTCAAAACTTCCTTAACATGGGAAAGGAAATAGCCACCCAAGTCCAGGAAGCGCACAGAGCCCCAGGCAGGATAAACCCAAGGAGAAACACGCCAAGACACATAGTAATCAAACTGACAAAAATTAAAGACAGAAAAACTATTAAAAGCAACAAGGGAAAAAATGACAAATAACATACAAAGAACTCCCATAAGGTTAAGAGCTGATTTCTCAGCAGAAATTCTACAAGCCAGAAGGGAGTGGCATGACATATTTAAAGTGATGAAAGGGAAGAACCTACAACCAAGATTACCCGGCAAGGATCTCATTCAGATTCGATGGAGAAATCAAAAGCTTTACAGACAAGCAAAAGCTAAGAGAATTCAGCACCACCAAAGCAGCTCTCCAACAAATGCTAAAGGAACTTCTCTAAGTGGGAAACACAAGAGAAGAAAAGGACCTACAAAAACAAACCCAAAACAATTAAGAAAATGGTAATAGGAACATGCATATTGATAATTACCTTAAATGTGAATGGATTAAATGCTCCCACAAAAGGACACAGACTGGCTGAATGGATACACAAACAAGACCCATATATATGCTGTCTACAAGAGACACACTTCAGACCTAGGGACACATACAGACTGAAAGTGAGGGGATGGAAAAAGTTATTCCATGCAAATGGAAATCAAAAGAAAGCTGGAGTAGCAATACTCATATCAGATAAAACAGACTTTAAAATAAAGAATATTACAAGAGACAAGGAAGGACACTACATAATGATCAAGCGATCAATCCAAGAAGGAGATATAACAATTATAAATATATATGCACCCAACATAGGAGCACCTCAACACATAAGGCAAATACTAACAGCCATAAAAGGGGAAATCTGAGGAATTTTAACACCTCACTTACACCAATGGACAGATCACCAGGACAGAAAATTAATAAGGAAACACAAGCTTTAAATGACACAATACAACAGGTAGATTTAATTGATATTTATAGGATATTCCATCTGAAACAGCAGATTGCACTTTCTTCTCAAGTGCACATGGAACATTCTCCAGGATAGATCACATCATGGGTCACAAATCAAGCCTCAGTAAATTTAAGAAAATTGAGATCATATGAAGCATCTTTTCCGACCACAACACTATAAGATTAGAAATAAATTACAGGGAAAAAAATGTAAAAAACACAAATACATGGAGGCTAAACAAAACGCTACTAAATAACCAAGAGATCACTGAAGAAATCAAAGAAGAAATCAAAAATTACCTAGAGAAAAATGACAATGAAAACAAGACGATCCAAAACCTATGGGATACAGCAAAAGCAGTTCTAAGACGGAAGTTTACAGCAATACAATCCTACTTCAAGAAACAAGAAAAATCTCAAATAAACCACCTAACCTTACACCTAAAGGAAATAGAGAAAGAAGAACAAACAAAACCCAAAGTTAGTAGAAGGAAAGAAATCATAAAGATCAGAGCAGAAATAAATGAAATAGAATCAAAGAAAACAATAGCAAAGATCAATAAAACTAAAAGCTGGTTCTTTGAGAAGATAAACAAAATTCATAAACCTTTAGCCAGACTCATCAAGAAAAAGAGGAAGAGGACTCAAATCAATAAAGTAAGAAATGCAAAAGAAGAAGTTACAACAGACACTGCAGAAATACAAAGCATCATAAGAGACCACTACAAGCAACCCTATGCCAATAAAATGGACAATCTGGAAGAAATTGACAAATTCTTAGAAATGCACAACCTGCCAAGACTGAACGAGGAAGAAATAGAAAATGTGAACAGACAAATCACAAGTAATGAAATTGAACCTGTGATTAAAAATCTTTCAAAAAACAAAAGTACAGGACCAGATGGCCTCACAGGTGAATTCTATGAAACATTTAGACAAGAGCTAACATCCATCCTTCTCAAACTCTTCCCAAAAATTGCAGAGGAAGGAACACTCCCAAACACATTCTACGAGGCCACCATCACCCTGATACCAAAACCAGACAAAGATACTACAAAAAAAGAAAATTACAGACCAATATCACTGATGAATATGGATGCAGAAATCCTCTACAAAATACTAACAAACAGAATCCAACAGCATATTAAAAGGATCATACACCATGATCAAGTGGGATTTATCCCAGGGATTCAAGGATTCTTCACTATACGCAAATCAATCAGTGTGATACACCACATTAATAAACTGAAGAATAAGAACCATATGATCATCTCAGTAGATGCAGAAAAAGCTTTTGACAAAATTCAATACCCACTTATGATAAGAACTCTCCAGAAAGTGGGCATAGAGGTAACCTACCTCAACATAATAAAGGCCATATACGACAAACCCACAGAAAACATCATTCTCAATGGTGAAACTGAAAGCATTTCCTCTAAGATCAGGAAGAAGAAAAGGATGTCCACGCTCACCACTATTATTCAACATAGCTTTGGAAGTCCTAGCCATGGCAATCAGAGAAGAAAAAGAAATAAAAGGAATACAAATTGGAAAAGAAGAAGTAAAACTGTCACTGTCTGCAGATGACATGATACTATACATAGAGAATCCTAAAGATGCCACCAGAAAACTACTAGAGCTAATCAATGAATCTTGTAAAGTTGCAGTATACAAAATTAATGCACAGAAATCTCTTGCATTCCTATACACTAACAAAAAAAGATCAGAAAGAAAAATTAAGGAAACAATCCCATTCACCAATGCAACAAAAAGAATAAAATACCTAGGAATAAACTTACATAAGGAGGTAAAAGACCTGTACTCAGAAAACTATAAGACACTGATGAAAGAAATCAAAGATGACACAAACAGATGGAGAGATATACCATGTTTTTGGATTGGAAGAATCAACATTGTGAAAATGACTATACTACCCAAAGCAATCTACAGATTCAGTGCAATCCCTATCAAATTACCAATGGCATTTTTTACAGAACTAGAACAAAAAATCTTAAAATTTGTATGAAGACACAAAATACCCCAAATAGCCAAAGCAATCTTGAGGGGAAATAATGGAGCTGGAGAAATCATACTCCCTGACTTCAGACTATACTACAAAGCTACAGTAATCAAGACAATATGGTACTGGCACAAAAACAGAAATATAGATCAATGGAACAGGATAGAAAGCCCAGAGATAAACCCGCACACCTATGGTCAACTAATCTATGACAAAGGAGGCAAGGATATAAAATGGAGAAATGACAGTCTCTTCAATAAGTGGTGCTGGGAGAACTAGACAGCTACATGTAAAAGAATGAAATTAGAACACTCCCTAATACCATACACAAAAATAAACTCAAAATGGATTAAAGACATAAATGTAAGACCAGACACTATAAACCTCTTAGAGGAAAACATAGGAAGAACACTCTTCAACATAAATCACAGCAAGATCCTTTTTGACCCACCTCCTAGAGAAATGGAAATAAAAACAAAAATAAACAAATGGGACCTAATGAAACTTAAAAGCTTTTGCACAGCAAAGGAAACTATAAACAAGACAAAAAGACAACCCTCAGAATGGGAGAAAATAGTTGCAAACGAATCAACGGACAAAGGATTAATCTCCAAAATATATAAACAGCTCATGCAGCTCAATATTAAAAAACAAACAACCTAATCCAAAAATGGGTAGAAGACCTAAATAGACATTTCTCCAAAGAAGACATACAGATGGCCAGAGGCACATGAAAAGCTGCTCAACATCACTAACTATTAGAGAAATGCAAATCAAAACTACAATGAGGTATCACCTCACACCAGTCAGAATGGGCATCATCAGAAAATCCACAAACAACAAACGCTGGAGAGGTTGTGGAGAAAAGGGAACCCTCTTGTACTGTTGGTGGGAATGTACACTGATACAGCCACTGTGGAGAACAGTATAGAGGTTCCTTTAAAAACTAAAAATAGAACTCTTATACGACCCAGCAATCCCACTACTGGGCATACACCCAGAGAAAACCACAGTTCAAAAAGACACATGAACCCCAATGTTCATTGCAGCACTATATACAATAGCCAGGTCATGGAAGCAACCTAAATTCCCATCGACAGATGAATGGATAAAGAAGATGTGGTACATATATACAATGGAATATTACTCAGCCATAAAAAGGAACAAAACTGGGTCATTTGTAGAGACGTGGATGGACCTAGAGACTGTCATACAGAGTGAAGTAAGTCAGAAAGAGAAAAACAAATATCGTATAGTAACACTTACATGTGGAATCTATAAAAATGGTACAGATGAACCGGTTTGCAGGGCAGTAATAGATACAGATGTAGAGAACAAACGTATGGACACCAAGGGGGGAAAGTGGAGGGGTGGGAGTGGGGGTGGTGTGATGAATCGGAAGATTGGGATGGGTATGTATACACTAATATGTATAAAATAGATAACAAATAAGAACCTTCTGTATAAAAAAATTTTTTAATAAAAAAAGTACTGTAACAATTAAAGGAATATAATCAAAAACAAAACAAAACAAACAAAAACACAAGATATGTTTTCCTCTGACTTTCATTTAAAAGATAGGATGCTGTGGAATTATCAGAGTCAGGCAGGCTAAGTCTACCCTTGTCAGCAGTCTAGGATCTACTGACATGAAAGTTAAAAGTCCTTTGACAGGACACTAAGCACAGCCACTGAGCTTGAAGGTGAACAAGCAGATCTCCAACAGCCCCCAGAGACAGATACACAGGGAGAGCATTTGCAAAGTCAGATCTTAATTTTCAGATTCATTGGAATTTAGTGCTATGAATTCCAAAGTCCACTCAACTTTCTACAATATGTAGACTTACTGTAGCTCTAGTCCCTAAGTCAGTAAGGTCTCTTGGGTATTTTGGAGCTGTTCACTTTCATCCCATGTTGCAGCATGCAGAATTTTGTAATATTTATCAGCTGTGTACCTTGGGCAATGATAATAGTAATAGCTAACACTTACCAAATGTCAGGTACTGTCCTTGGTGCCTATATTTACCCATTACATTCTCATGAGGTGGTTGCTGCTATTAGTCCCCTTTTTACAGAGGAGGAAACTGCAGCACAAATAAATTAAGGAACTTGCTCAAAAGCGAGACTAGTAGTTAGTGGCTGCGTTGGAATTTGAACTCAGTCTGGTTCCAGATACCTCCCTCTGTGTCTACTATGCTGCAGTTTACTTAGCTGCTCAGAGCCTCACTGTATTCATGTACAAAATGAAGATAATGATTCCTCCCTTGTACAACCGTTTTGGTATTAAAGCCAATTTATCTAAAGCTCATAGCACAGTGCCAGGCACACAGTTCACAGGTCCTAGGTACACGGTGGTGGTGGAGGTGGGAACAGTAATAGCAGTAGTAGCTGTTGTTGCTATCATCATTGTTGTCACTGTCATGGCTGGAGTGGACTTCCTCTACAACCAAATTCATCTTGCAGTCACTACATACGTAACAGAATTCAAGGGGACATGTATCTATCTCTATTGGTTGGTTCCTAAAATAAATAATAAAACACACACACTAATAAACGTGAATTCAGGCATGCAAAGTAATCACTTCTAAATTGTTTGCCATGCCACTTACCCTAAACATCAAGTTTTAGACTAAATCTGCAGGAAGAGTGTAGTGGGTTAAAGATAACCACAAATTCTTACTATTCCTTCTATTGAAGAAGTGATTCTAATTTCCCTCACCTCGAATCTGGGCTGGCCTTAGTGAATTGTTTGACCAATAGCATGTGACAGGACTGACATTCTGGAAATTCTGAGATAGGTCTTGAAAGGCTTTCAGCTTCTGCCTGGGCCACTTAGAATACCTGAGCTCCATGTAAGGAGTCCAATTCTCCCAAGAAGCTAAGGCCAGTCTCCCAGCCACCACCATCAAAGTGGCAGACATGTGAGCGAAGCCATTCTGAACCATTCAGAGCAGCCCATCTGCCAGCTCAGTACCACCAAGGGACCTCTAGCAGCACTACATGGAATAGAAGAATCACGAGAATTCTCAAATTGCTGATCAACAAAACAGTGACATATAACAAAATAGTTGTTTTAAGCCACTAAGTTTAGGGGTAGTTTGTTAAACAGCAGGAGTTAACTGGAACAGAAAGAATTCCAAAATATGAAATGAGAAATTGCACAGAACTATGCCCTGGGAGAGAATAATTTTGGATTCGGCTGCCAATCAATAGACTCTAACTGAGTGATGTTGAGTGGGCAGCACCGGTCAGAGGAGAATGTTTTTATTGGAAAAAAGGAAATGTGTCAGGGTTAGTTATAGGAATAGAATGTGTGATGTCAGTAAATTCAAGGTAACGCTTACAAGTTACCAAGACCTTGTGAAAACAAAGTAAGAGGACAGAAACTGGAGACTATTTTCTTTCTTGTTACAACAAAATTGAAACAAATCAAGAACAGAATTTGATCAGATGGAGGAGAGGGTCCAACTGAGACTAAAATGCACGTGCCATGTAGGTGCCCTCAGCAGCAGAATCCTCTTAGGTTAATGATACCACAATGAGAAAGTAACACGCAAATTAAGCTTATAATAATTAAGGCAGAACTAATCCCACTTTGAGGAAGGATCTGGAGAGGAGTGAAGGAGCCATTTTTGCAGCAAATAAAAGATGAGATCCTGAGGAAAAGAATTTGAATTATGCATAAGAGGATTAAACAGGGACCACGTGCTCAGAATTTTTTATGTGGCAGTCCTGTGATGTCTCCCTCTCGCTTGGGTCAGTGAAAAAGTAGACAACGTGAAAGTATTATACATACATAGAAGCAACCTGGCCTGAAATCAGTAGAGTAAGGTATATGAAACAGCAACCACACAGTCTTAAAAAATTTGCAATTCCTTTTATTGTTTTAATTGAAATATAATTGACTTACAATATTATATTAGTTTCAGGCATACAACAAAGTGAGTCAATTTTTTTTTTTTTTTTGCGGTACGCGGGCCTCTCACTGTTGTGGCCTCTCCCGCTGCGGAGCAGAGGCTCTGGACGCGCAGGCTCAGCGGCCATGGCTCATGGGCCCAGCCACTCCGCAGCATGTGGGATCCTCCCTCCTGGACCGGGGCACGAGCCCGTGTCCCCTGCATCGGCAGGCAGACTCTCAATCACTGTGCTACCAGGGAAGCCTGATTCAATATTTTTATACATGACAAAATAATCACCACAATAAGTCTGGTTACCATCTATCATCATACAAAGTTTTCACAATATTATTGAGTATAATCCCTATGCTGTACTTTACAACACCATGACTTATTTTATAACTGGAAATTTGCACCTCTTAAACTTCCTTGCCTATTTCCCTCATCCCTCACCTCTGTCAACCACCAGCTCATTCTCTGTATCTATGAATCTGTTTCAGCTTTATGTTTGTTCATTTGTTTTGTTTTTTAGATTCCACATATAAGTGAAATCATGTAGTAGTTGGCTTTCTCTGTCTGACTTACTTCGCTTAGTATGATAATCTCTAGGTCCATCCATGTTGCTGCAAATGGCATTATATCATTCTTTTTCGTGGCTGAGTAATATTCCACTGTATATATGTGCCACACCTTCTTTATCCATTCATCTGTCGATGGACACTTAGGTTGCTTCCATGTCTTGGCTATTGTAAATAGTGTTGCAATGAACTTCGTGGACCCTTCTGTTGTGATGGGGCTTACTATTGTGGACATGCTGGTAGACAGGGCCCCCTGGTCCAACTGGCAGCCAGACCCTGCCTTGAGTGGTATCTGCTGGCCCACTGGTGTATGTGGCTGGGTCCTGGTACAGCTCACTGCAGGGCATAGGAGGTCTGGTGCTATTCTGCTGGTTGGTGGACCTGGTCCCTGAGTGGCTGGCTGCAGGACCTTTCGGGGGTGCCCAAGGCTGATGCAACTGGGCCAGGTCCTGGTGTAACTGGCTGGGGCAAGGGGAACCTGTGCAATTCTTTTACTTAACCGACACAATTCCCTTCTGGGCGCAATAACAGCACCTTCATTTCTGGAGTTATGAACAGAGCTATTAAACAACTTATTTAAAGCCATGTAACAGCTCATAAAAATTTGTAAAACAAGGTCACTTCTGATACGTAGGACTTTATTAATCTCTCTCTCTCTCTCTCTCTCTCTCTCTCTCCCCCTCTCTTTGTCTCTCTCTCCCCTCACTCTATTTCTTTTTTTGTCCTAGGAAGTTAAGAGATTTGATATACTAAGAAAACTTTTCCTGAGTATTGTCATGCAGATATTTCAAAGTAGCCCTCATTTTGTCTATTCTTAAATAGCCCAATAACAAGGAAAAAATCTGAAACTATCCAAGGAAAAGAAACTAATAAGGACTTTATTCAATGACACAATATGGCCAAAATATTGATTCCAGGGAATTTCTGTCTGAAGAAATGTTTGCTGTTGAATCCAGCACTGCTAGGTGGCATGCTAAGGTTCAAAATAGCTGGGGGCTTCCCTGGTGGCGCAGTGGTTGAGAGTCCGCCCGCCGATGCAGGGGACACGGGTTCGTGCCCCGGTCCGGGAAGATCCCACGTGCCGCGGAGTGGCTGGGCCCGTGAGCCATGGCCACTGAGCCTGCGTGTCCGGAGCCTGTGCTCCACAACGTGAGGGGCCACAACAGTGAGAGGCCCGCGTGCCGCAAAAAAAAAAAAAAAAAAAAAGCTGGAAAAAATGGCGTTTTGCTACTGTCCAATATCGATTTATACATAATTTCCCAGCAGCAGAAATTCTGACCCACAAATACTGATTTTTTTATTTGCTAAAAAAAAAATCAAGTTTAAAGAGATATTGCAGCTTCAGAGATGTCTTTCTTTTTATCTTCTTTGTTTTTACTAAGAAAAGAGATTAAAGATTTTGTTAAAAGTAAAGACAGTCAACAATCCTTGAAACACAAACTATTGTCTAAACAATCCATCTTGGAAAATATGTTGCTCCTTATGCAATTTAAACACAGACTTAAGACAACCCCACAGAGAAGAACGCAGATTTTATTTTATTTTTAAATATTAAGCAATTCAATACCTTGTTTTATCTTCTAATTAAAAATAAATAAACAAATTAACTGCCAGTGGACAGAATCACCTCGTAGGTAATTTTCTTTTTCTTTTTGATCCATGATCAATTTTATATACACACACACACACACACACACACACACACACACACACACACACACACATATATATATATATATATATATATATATATATAGTCTTGTATTACTTCATGTTTCTTTTGTCTCCAAGAAGGTTTTGAACTCCCTTAAGATCAGGAACTATGTTTTCTTTTGTGCTCCTCACTGCATAAAGAACAGTTCTAGACATACAAGATAATATATTTTTCTTAAATTGAAATTCACACAAAGGAACATGTTCTATGATATAGTGTATTTTCTTCCAAGCATTATGCAAGATTTTTAGAAAGTTGGTGAAGGTTTTTACAAGTGTTTGCAAATTTTCAACCTTGTTAATTAATAAGAAATTTATAAAAACCTGATTAATATTTTTATCCTAGGAAGTAACGTTTCATAAATATCAAATAGTGAGTGTTCCTAATTCCCAGGACAGAGATCAAAAGATTGTTTAAAACTTTGTATTATTAGAAGTACATTGCTAACAAAATCAACAGGGAAAATGTAGAAGGTGATATATTTATACCCTAATCACTAATGAAAGAATGAGATATAGAGTCTAGTAAGTTTCCAAAGAGATGTCTGAAAAAAAGTATGACCTATATATCATGTTGTGTTTGCAAGCATTTTAAATTACTGAAGATTCTATATGATGACAAATGTCTAACAAACTTTTTCTTAATTTCCTAGCAAAATATCCTTGAAGACACACAAAAATGAAAAAGCTGACTTTGAGACAAAATGATAAGAAAAGATCTTGGAAAATCCTGGTGGAATTCTCACTAAATGCATCATCAGTCAAGATGGATTGAGATGTACATTACTGAACCATGTATCGCCTACTCTACCCTCTGAAACAGAAGAAAAGGGCACCCCACCCCCAGAAAATCAGTACTGAAGACAAAAATGAGAAGCTCGGAAGAAAATAATGAGAAAGATAATACATGTGGAGGGTAGAGGACAAAGAGTTAAGAATATACATTTTCCAATGAAAGGAAAAATAATGGAACACAAATGATAATCAAATAGAAGAAAACACCTCAGTTGAAAAAACACGTGAGCCAAGTATTCATGGGGATCCTAGAAAAAAATAAGACAAAATGCAGACATACACACACACACACACACACACACACACACACACACACACACACACCATTCCATAATTTCAAAGAAAAAGAGAGTCTACAAGTATCTGGGGAAAATATCTGCCTCACATTTCTCTCCAACCCTAAACATACCAGAAGACAGTAGAACAATCAGATTCTGATGAATGATGAGTAGCAGGTCACAGGTGTGACACAGGAATTTTATAGCTATTCAAGTAATTATTCATCTGTGACAGAAACAGAAAGACTTTCTCAAATAAGACTAAAAAACATACTACTGAAGTATGTCCTTGTTAAATTTAAATAAGACAAGATTCCCAAGATCTTTGTTTAAATAAGAAATTGGCAGAGTAATTTTATTTTACCTCAAGCATGTGAAATAAGAGGGAAATAACAATGATCTCCTTCAGATTTCAGAGTCCACAAGTTTTATAGCTTTTAGAAAAAAATGATGCCTACTATAAAATTATCACCAAGGCAACACATTATTAAATAAAACAACCAATCAAAATTACTGACCTTTCAGAGATGAAAGGTTAATATCAAAAGTAGTTAGCAACAATCTCTGGAATCCAGGTACCTTATAAAAATCCTTATCTAGAATTAATATAAGCAAGAATAGTTTCTGTTTTTCTCTGCAAGTGCAAAGAAAGAGGAAACAAACATTTCCTTCTTATATCGCACTGTCTTCTTTTCTTCATGATTAGGAGGGTCTGCATTTCAAGCCTAAGTACTGCGATTCCTTTGGTTACCACTGACAGAAAAAGAAGCAGGTTTAGGAAGCTCAAAGCATATAATATGGAAAAGAAAGGACAAAATAGCATTCTGAGCATTGGAATGTGGAACGTATAATGCTTGGCATCTCACTTTCCCAAGGACATTAATAAGAGATTTATTCCAACTGTCAGAAGGATGAGTCAGTCTAATGTGGACATCTGCGTTACAATCCCAAGGTAAGTCTTCCTCACTTACGTAAGCAGGTTACATAAACTCCCTAAGGCTCAGTTTACTCCTCTGTGAAATAAGAATGTAAAATTGAGCCTATACCGTTAGATTCCAATAAGAATCAAACAAGACAGTACAGGTAAAATATTTAATACAGTGTCTGATGTACAATAAGTACATAATATTTAACTTTTTAATATAATAAATTATCTAATAAGGTTATTCCTATAGAGGAATATATTTATGTTAGTTATCTACTGCTTCATTACAAATTACCCCCAAATTTCAGTGGCTTAAAACAGGAAGCATGTATCATCTCACAGGAGTTTCTGAAGGTCTGGAATCCAGGAGCAGCTTAGCTGGGTTTTCCTGGCTCCACATCTCTTACGAGGTTGCAGTCAAAATGTTGGTTGAAGATGCAGACATAGACATCTGAAGGTGGTCAGGCCAGGAAGATTCACTTCCAAAAAGACTCACTCACATGGCTGTTGGCTGGAGGCCTTGGTAACTCATTGGCCAATGGCAGGAGCCCTCCTTGAATGAGCAATTCAAGAGGAAGAAAGGAGTGACAGTATCTTGCATGACCTAGTCTCTGAAGTCCCACATCGCCACTTCTGCTTTTTTCTATTCATCACAAGCACATCACTAAGTCGGCTCACACTCAAGGAAAGGTGAACTGGACTTCTACCTCTTGAAGAGTATCACATCATTTGTGGAAATATTCAAAACCACCACAATTTTATTTGTGTATCATGTGCATATATCTCTAAGAAAGAGAGAGCTATAATTAAAATTTTTCTTTTTTACTGATATAGGTGACATATAACATCATGTAAGTTTAAAGCATACTACACATTCATTTGATACATTTATACATTGCAAATCAAAACAACGAGATATCACCTCACACCTGTCAGAATGGCTATCATCAAAAAGTCTACAAATAACAAATTGCTGGTGAGGATGTAGAGGAAAGGGAACCCTTGTACATTGCTGATGGGAATGTAAATTGGTCCAGCCACTGCGGAAAACAGTATGGAGGTTCCTTAAATAACTAAAAATAGACCTACCACATGACCCAGCAAGTCCACTCCTGGGTATATATCTGAAGAAAATGAAAACACTAATTCAAAAAGACACTTGCACACCAATGTTCATAGCAGCACTATTTACAATAGGAAAGACATGGAAGCAACCCAAGTGCCCTTCAACAGATGAATGGATAAAGATGTGGTATATACATACAATGGAATATTGCTCAGCCATAAAAAAGAATGAAATTCTGCCATTTGCAGTAACATGGATGGAACTAGAGAATATTATGCTTAGTAAAATAAATCAGACAGAGAAACACAAATACTGTATGATATCACTTATACCTGGAATATAAAAAATAATATGAATGAATGTATATAGGAAAACATAGACAGACTGATAGATATAGAAAACAAACTAGTGGTTACCAGAGGGGAGAAGGAAGGGCAAATTGAGGGTATGAGATGAAGAGATACAAACTACTATGTATAAAATAGATAAGCAGGCTTCCCTGGTGGCGCAGTGGTTAAGAATCCGCCTGCCAATGCAGGGGACATGGGTTTGAGCCCTGGTCTGGGAAGATCCCACATGCCGTGGAGCAACTAAGCCCGTACGCCACAACTACTGAGCCTGCGCTCTAGAGCCCGCAAACCACAACTACTGAGACTGTGTGCCACAACTACTGAAACCCGCACGCCTAGAGCCCATGCTCCACAAGAGAAGCCACTGCAATGAGTAGCCCGCACACCACAATGAAGAGTAGCCCCCGCTCACTGCAACTAGAGAAAGCCCGCACGTAGCAACGAAGACCCAACGCAGCCAAAAATAAATAAATAAAATAATTTTAATAAAAAAATAAAATAGATAACCAACAAATATATATTGTATAGTACAGGGAAATATAGCCATTATTTTATAATAACTTTTAATAGAGTATAATCTGTAAAAATACTGAAGCACTCTGTGGCATGCCTACAACTAATATTATAAATCAACTATACTTCAATTTATAAAAATAAATTTTAAAAAAATTTTTAAAAAAGAAAGGGGGAGGATAAAGAGGAAAACAAGAAAGAGGAAGAAGAAGGGCTGTTGAACTTAGGGTGTTATGGGAGATCAGACACATAAATAGAATACATATAAATAACTACGCCTGAGCTGCAAATGACAGCTCGTAGAAATTAAGCATTTGCTCAGGGAATACCAGGCACTGTGTTACTTCATTAAATCCTCATAATATTTCTAGAAGTTTGTTATTATTATTTTCACTTTAGTGGGAAAACTAGGACTCAAAGGGAATAAATAACTTACCTTTAAGGTCACACAGCTAGATAGCGATAGACCCAAAATTGGAACCCAGAACTCTGACACCAAAGCCTCTGCATCGCATCTCATTGATGACATGTGACCATGCCAATGCCAAATTGGAAAGTCCAGATTCTGGCCCCCAGTAATTGCTTTCATACTTCTCTAACCTAAGTCTCTACAATTGTATGCAAGAAGCTATGGGACCGGTTTCAGATGGTGTTACATTTTCATAATCTTAGTACAGAACTGAAAAGAGCAATTTTCCCACTCATCCAAGAGTAACATAGACATGAATTGAATTAGTTGTGTCTCTAGACAATAAAAGAGAATAAGCTGATTTTAAAAAGGAAAAAATTTATATCTTAAAGCAGCTTTTCAGACAACCCCACATTGTCTTTATTCCAAGGACAAGAACCAGAACCCGCCTGATAGTCTCTGACTCATAATTTTGATACCTGATATACTTCTAAACATGCAAGTCATATCCTACACTGTCCTGATAAGGCAAGGAATAGTGAATAACATTAATTGTGTCACAATATTTTTCCTTTTGTAAAGTTAATTCATATTAATAACGGTTATTCCATTAGAGTTACCATTATTATTACTTTATATCATTTGATTCCCATTTGGGAGTCAAAGAATTATAATGTGTGGGGCATTGTGTTATATAATAACCAAGGTACCAAGGTGAGTACATGGTGGACTTCCAAGAAAACATGAGCAGATGGTATTCTCTACTCAATTATTATGCCGTAAGTGAATAATGCACTTTCTCTCTGGATGATCCCATCAAACTTCAGAGTTTCATATATCACCTCTGTGCTGATAATTTCCAAGTTCATATACTCAGCACTGAACTCTCTCTTGAGATCCAGTTATTATATATTATTGACTGCTTATATGTCCAATATGATTCTCAAATTTAATAACTGCAAAACAGAACTACTGATCTGTTTTCCTCCAGTCTTTTAGGGCTCTTCCACTTAGATTACTCAAGTCAAAAACCTAGGAGTCTTGATTCTTTTTTTCCCTCATCATCTACATCCAATTCATTAGCTAGTCATATTGGCCTCATCTCCAAAGTATACTGAATCCAGCCACTTACTTCCAGCTACAATGCTACCTTTCTAGTCCAAGTTACCATCATTTCTCACTTAGACTATTACAATAGAACTGCTCAGCTGGCTTATTCCCATGACTCTCCTAAATTAAGTCTCATTAGAGCAAGCTGCTTAAAACTATCCAAAAAGCTCCTGATGCATTTAAAATAAAATCAACACTCGTTACCTTAGCCTATTAATATTAATTCGAACTGTTTCTCTATATCAGTTTGGGCTCAGTCAAAGAAGAGATCCATTATGAGTGATATAGAATAAGATTTATCGTAGAGGTCTGACACTGGGCAATGTGAGAGCTAGTAAGAGAGTCTATGGGACGGTGGGGAAGATGGCGGAAGAGTCAGACGCGGAGATCACCTTCCTCCCCACAGATATATCAGAAATAAATCTATACGTGGAACAACTCCTACAGAACGCCTACTGAACACTGGCAGAAGACCTCAAACCTCCCAAAAGGCAAGAAACTCCCCACGTACCTGGGGAGGGCAAAAGAAAAAACAGAGACAAAAGATTAGGGACGGCACCTGCACCAGTGGGAGGGAGCTATGAAGGAGGAAAGTTTCCACAAACTAGGAAGCCCTTTCGCGGGCGGAGACTGCGGGTGGCGGACGGGGGAAGCTTCGGATCCGCGGAGGAGAGCACAGCAACAGGGTGCGGAGGGCAAAGCGGAGAGATTCCCGCACAGAGGATCGGTGCCGACCTGCACTCACAAGCCCGAGAGGCTTGTCTGCTCACCTGCCGGGGCCAGCAGGGCTGGGAGCTGAGGCTCGGGCTTCGGTCGGATCGCAGGGAGAGGACTGCGGTTGGCGGCGTGAACACAGCCTGCAGGGGGTTAGTGCGCCACGGCTACACGGGAGGGAGTCCGGGGAAAAGTCTGGAGCTGCCGAAGAGGCAAGAGACTTTTTCTTACCTCTTTGTTTCCTGGTGCACGAGGAGAGCGGATTAAGAGCGCTGCTTAAAGGAGCTCCAGAGACGGGCGTGAGCCGCAGCTAAAACTGCGACCCCAGAGACAGGCATGAGACGCTAAGGCTCCTGCTGCCGCCACCAGGAAGCCTGTGTGCGAGCACAGGTTACTGTCCACGCCCCGCTTCCGGGGAGCCTGTGCAGCCCGCCACTGCCGGGGTCCTGGGATCCGGGGACAACTTCCCTCGGAGAACGCACGGCGCACCTCAGGCTGGTGCAACGTCACGCCGGCCTCTACCGCCGCAGGCCCGCCCCGCACTCCTTGCCCCTCCCTCCCCGCGGCCTGAGTGAGCCAGAGCCCTCGAATCAGCGGCTTCTTTAACCCCGTTCTGTCTGAGCGAAGAACAGACGCCCTCCGGCGACCTACACGCAGAGGCCGGGCGGAATCCAAAGCTGAGCCCCGGGAGCTAGTTAAACAAAGAAGGGAAAGGGAAATCTCTCCCAACAGCCTCAGGAGCAGCGGATTAAAGCTCCACAATCAACTTGATATAACCTGCATCTGTGGAATACCTGAATAGACAACCAATCATCCCAAATTGAGGAGGTGGACTTTGAAAGCAAGATTTATGATTTTTTTCCCCTTTTCCTCTTTTTATGAGTGTGTATGTGTATGCTTCTGTGTGAGATTTTGTCTGTATAGCTTTGCTTTCACCATTTGTCCTAGGGTTCTATCCGCCCGTTTTTCTTTTGTTTTGTTTTGTTTACTTTAAAAAAATTTTTTTTCTTAATAATTATTTTTTATTTTAATAACTTTATTTTATTTTATCCTCTTCCTTCCTTCCTTCCTTCCTTTCTTTCTTTCCTTCTTTCTTTCTTTCTTTCTTTCTATTTTTTCTCCCTTTTATTCTGAGCCGTGTGGATGAAAGGCTCTTGGTGCTGCAGCCAGGAGTCAGTGCTGTGCCTCTGAGGTGGGAGAGCCAACTTCAGGAGACTGGTGCACAAGAGACCTCCCAGCTCCACATAATAACAAACGGCGAAAATCTCCCAGGGATCCCCTCCTCAACACCAACACCCAGCTTCACTCAATGACCAGCAAGCTACAGTGCTGGACACCCTATGCCAAACAACTAGCAAGACAGGAACACAACCCCACCCATTAGCAGAGAGGCTGCCTAAAATCATAATAAGTCCACAGACACCCCAAAACACACCACCAGACGTGGACCTACCCACCAGAAAGACAAGATCCAGCCTCATCCACCAGAACACAGGCACTAGTCCCCTCCACCAGGAAGCCTACACAACCCACTGAACCAACTTTAGCCACTGGGGACAGACACCAAAAACAACGGTAACTACAAACGTGCAGCCTGCAAAAAGGAGACCCCAAACACAGTAAGATAAGCAAAATGAGAGACAGAAAAACATACAGCAGATGAAGGAGCAAGATAAAAACCCACCAGACCTAACAAATGAAGAGGAAATAGGCAGCCTACCTGAAAACGAATTCAGAATAATGATAGTAAACATGATCCAAAATCCTGGAAATAGAATAGAGAAAATGCAAGAAACATTTAACAAGGAACTAGAAGCACTAAAGATGAAACAAGCAACGATAAACAACACAATAAATGAAATTAAAAATACTCTAGAAGGGATCAATAGCAGAATAACTGAGGCAGAAGAATGGATAAGTGACCTGGAAGATAAAATAGTGGAAATAAATACTGCACAGCAGAATAAAGAAAAAAGAATGAAAAGAACTGAGGACAGTTTCACAGGCCTCTGGGACAACATTAAACGCACCAACATTCAAATCATAGGGGTTCCAGAAGAAGAGAAAAAGAAAGGGACTGAGAAAATATTTGAAGAGATCATAGTTGAAAACTTCCCTAATATGGGAAAGGAAATAGTTAATGAAGTCCAGGAAGCACAGAGAGTCCCGTACAGGGTATATACAAGGAGAAACAGGCCAAGACACATATTAATCAAACTGTCAAAAATTAAATACAGAGAAAACATATTAAAAGCAGCAAGGGAAAAACAACAAATAACACACAAGGGAATCCCCATAAGGTTAACAGCTGATCATTCAGCAGAAACTCTGCAAGCCAGAAGGCAGTGGCAGGAGATATTTAAAGTGATGACAGAGAAAAACTTACAACCAGCATTACTCTACCCAGCAAGGACCTCATTCAGATTTGATGGAGAAATTAAAATCTTTACAGACAAGCAAAAGCTGACAGAGTTCAGCACCACCAAACCAGCTTTACAACAAGTGCTAAAGGACCTTCTCTAGGCAACAAACAGAAGAGAAGGAAAAGTCCTACAATAACAAACCCAAAACAATTAAGAAAATGGGCATAGGAACATACAAATCGATAATTACCTTAAATGTAAATGGATTAAATGCTCCCACCAAAAGACACAGATTGGCTGAATGGATACAAAAACAAGACCCATATATATGCTGTCAAAAGGAGACCCACTTCAGACCTAGAGACATATACAGACTGAAAGTGAGGGGATGGAAAAAGATATTCCATGCAAATGGAAACCGAAAGAAAGCTGGAGTAGCAATTCTCATATCAGACAAAATAGACTTTAAAATAAAGACTATTAGAAGAGACAAAGAAGGACACTACATAATGATCAAGGGATCGATCTAAGAAGATATAACAATTGTAAATATTTATGCACCCAACATAGGAGCACCTCAGTACATAAGGCAAATACTAACAGCCATAAAAGGGGAAATCGACAGTAACACATTCATAGTAGGGGACTTTAACACCCCACTTTCACCAATGGACAGATCATCCAAAATGAAAATAAATAAGAAACACAAGCTCTAAATGATATATTAAACAAGATGGACATAATTAATATTTATAGGACATTCCATCCAAAAACAACAGAATACACATTTTTCTCAAGTGCTCATGGAACATTCTCCAGAATAGATCATATCTTGAGTCACAAATCAAGCGTTGGTAAATTTAAGAAAATTGAAATTGTATCAAGTATCTTTTCCAACCACAATGCTATGAGACTAGATATCAATTACAGGAAAAGATCTGTAAAAAATACAAATACATGGAGGCTAAACAATACACTACTTAATAACGAAATGATCACTGAAGAAATCAAAGAGGAAATCAAGATATACCTAGAAACAAATGACACTGGAGGCACGATAACCCAAAGCCTATGGGATGCAGCAAAAGCAGTTCTAAGAGGGAAGTTTATAGCAATAGAATCCTACTTTAAGAAACAGGAAACATCTCAAATAAACAACCTAACCTTGCACCTAAAGCAATTAGAGAAAGAAAAACCAAAAAACCACAAAGTTAGCAGAAGGAAAGAAATCATAAAAATCAGATCAGAAATAAATGAAAAAAGAATGAAGGAAACGATAGCAAAGATCAATAAAACTAAAAGCTGTTTTTTTTGAGAACACAAACAAAATTGATAAACCATTAGCCAGACTCATCAAGAAAAAAAGGGAGAAGACTCAAATCAATAGAATTAGAAATGAAAAAGGAGAACTAACAACTGACACTGCAGAAATACAAAAGATCATGAGAGATTACTACAAGCAACTCTATGCCACTAAAATGGACAACCTGGAAGAAATGGACAAATTCTTAGAAATGCACAACCTGCCAAGACTGAATCAGGAAGAAATAGAAAGTATGAACAGACCAATCGCAAGCACTGAAATTGAAACTGTGATTTAAAATCTTCCAACAAACAAAAGCCCAGGACCAGATGGCTTCACAGGCAAATTCTATCAAACATTTAGAGAAGAGCTAACACCTATCCTTCTCAAACTCTTCCAAAATATAGCAGAGGGAGGAACACTCCCAAATTCCTTCTATGAGGCCACTATCACCTTGATACCAAAACCAGACAAGGATGTCACAAAGAAGAAAACTACAGGCCAATATCACTGATGAACATAGATGCAAAAATCCTCAACAAAATACTAGCAAACAGAATCCAATAGCACATTAAAAGGGTCATACACCATGATCAAGTGGGGTTTATTCCAGGAATGCAAGGATTCTTCAATATACGCAAATCTATCAATGTGATAAACCATATTAACAAATTGAAGGAGAAAAACCGTATGATCATCTCAATAAATGCAGAGAAAGTTTTTGACAAAATTCAACACCCGGGCTTCCCTGGTGGCACAGTGGTTGAGAGTCCGCCTGCCGATGCAGGGGACACGGGTTCGTGCCCTGGTCCGGGAAGATCCCACATGCCGCGGAGCGGGTGAGCCCGTGAGCCATGGCTGCTGAGCCTGCGCGTCCGGAGCCTGTGCTCTGCAATGGGAGAGGCCACAACAGTGAGAGGCCCGCGTACCGCAAAAAAAAAACAAAACAAAATTCAACACCCATTTATGATAAAAAAACCCTGCAAAAAGTAGGCATAGAGGGAACTTTCCTCAACATAATAAAGGCCATATATGACAAGCCCACAGCCAACATCATCCTCAATGGTGAAAAACTGAAAGCATTTCCACTAAGATCAGAAACAAGACAAGGTTGCCCACTCTCACCACTCTTATTCAACATAGTTTTGGAAGTTTTAGCCACAGCAATCAGAGAAGAAAAAGGAAATAAAAGGAATCCAAATCGGAAAAGAAGAAGTAAAGCTGTCACTGTTTGCAGATGACATGACACTATACATAGAGAAGCCTAAAGATGCTACCAGAAAACTACTAGAGCTAATCAATGAATTTGGTAAAGTTGCAGGATACAAAATTAATGCACAGACATCTCTAGCATTCCTATACACTAATGATGAAAAATCTGAAAGTGAAATCAAGAAAACACTCCCATTTACCATTGCAACAAAAAGAATAAAATATCTAGGAATAAACCTATCTAAGGAGACAAAAGACCTGTATGCAGAAAATTATAAGACACTGATGAAAGAAATTAATGATGATACAAATAGATGGAGAGATACACCATGTTCTTGGATTCGAAGAATCAACATTGTGAAAAATACTCTACTACCCAAAGCAATCTACAGATTCAATGCAATCCCTACCAAACTACCACTGGCATTCTTCACAGAACTAGAACAAAAAATTTCACAATTTGTATGGAAACACAAAAGACCCCGAATAGCCAAAGCAATCTTGAGAACGAAAAACGCAGCTGGAGGAATCAGGCTCCCTGACTTCAGACTATACTACAAAGCTACAGTAATCAAGACAGTATGGTACTGGCACAAAAACAGAAATATAGATCAGTGGAACAGGATAGAAAGCCCAGAGATAAACCCACACACATATGGTCACCTTATCTTTGATAAGGGAGGCAGGAATGTACAGTGGAGAAAAGGACAGACTCTTCAATAAGTGGTGCAAGGAAAACTAGACAGGTACATGTAAAAGTATGAGATTAGAACACTCCCTAACACCATACACAAAAATAAACTCAAAATGGATTAAAGACATAAATGTAAGGCCAGAAACTATCAAACTCTTAAAGGAAAACATAGGCAGAACACTCTATGACATAAATCACAGCAAGGTCCTTTATGACCCACCTCCTAGAGAAATGGAAATAAAAATAAACAATGGGACCCAATGAAACTTCAAAGCTTTTGCACAGCAAAGGAAACCATAAACAAGACCAAAAGACAACCCTCAGAATGGGAGAAAATATTTGCAAATGAAGCAACTGACAAAGGATTAATTTCCAAAATTTACAAGCAGCTCATGCAGCTCAATAACAAAAAAAACAAACAACCTAATCCAAAAATGGACAGAAGACCTAAATAGACATTTCTCCAAAGAAGATATACAGAGTGCCAACAAACACATGAAAGAATGCTCAACATCATTAATCATTAGAGAAATGCAAATCAAAACTACAATGAGATATCATCTCACACCAGTCAGAATGGCCATCATCAAAAAGTCTAGAAATAATAAATGCTGCAGCGGGTGTGGAGAAAAGGGAACACTCTTGCACTGCTGGTAGGAATGTGAATTGGTACAGCCACTATGGAGAACAGTATGGAGGTTCCTTAAAACACTACAAATAGAACTACCATATGACCCAGCAATGCCACTACTGGGCATATACCCTGAGAAAACCATAATTCAAAAAGAGTCATGTACCGAAACGTTTATTGCAGCTCTATTTACAATAGCCAGGAGATGGAAACAACCTAAGTGTCCATCATCGGATGAATGGCTAAAGAAGATGTGGCACATATATATAATGGAATATTACTCAGCCATAAAAAGAAACGAAATTGAGTTATTTGTAGTGAGGTGGATGGACCTGGAGTCTGTCATACAGAGTGAAGTAGGTCAGAAAGCGAAAGACAAATACCATATGCTAACACATATATATGGAATCTACGAAAAAAAAATTGTCATGAAGAACCTAGGGGTAAGACAGGAATAAAGACACAGATGTACTAGAGAATGGACTTGAGGATATGGGGAGGGGGAAGGGTAAGCTGTGACAAAGTAAGAGAGTGGCATGGACATATATACACTACCAAACGTAAAATAGATAGCTAGTGGGAAGCAGCCGCATAGCACAGGGAGATCAACTCCGTGCTATGTGACCACCTAGAGGGGTGGGATAGGGAGGGTGGGAGGGAGGGAGACGCAAGAGGGAAGAGATATGGGGACACATTATATGTATAACTGATTCACTTTGTTATAAAGCAGAAACTAACACACCATTGTAAAGGAATTATACTCCAATAAAGATCTAAAGAAAAAAAAGAATTATATTGAATAGTTTTATAATTAGTGTTTACATGTACTTTAATACATAACTTCATATTGATGTTTGGGAAGAAGAGATACATAGGAAGAAAGGCTGAGAGTAGAATGTGGTGGGGTCAGAAGAGAGGGAGAGGGAGAAGAAAAGGGAGAGAGAGGGAAAAAAAAATAGTGTCTATGTAAGGATGTTGTTCCTGTATCTGATGCTGCGAAAGGAAGGATGAACATGAAGTGAGGGAGGCCAAGAATGAGCTGAAACCTGCAAGGATAGGCTAGAAGCAATGAGAATGAAGTAGAACTTGTGTCTGTCTCAATTTCAGTGACATGAGTGACCTGCAGAAGAAGCTGATGCTCTTCATCCTGGCTTTGCACACATACCTGGCCTACATTTAGGAGGAACTGAAGGAGACCCGGCAGCAGCTGGAGTACCTGCAAGCTCAGCTGCTGTTCCATGACGGCACCGTGAGCCAGCAGGTCAGAGACGATGTGTGTGGACAATGTCTACACGTGGACATTCTGAACACAGATGTGACTGCTGCTTTGCTTACGTCTTCCAAATCTCATGCAAGGGTCTCCCCTATTCAGAATCATATAAGGAAGGCAAGGCTCCAAGCTCTAGCTCAGGTAGATTAACACAGTATAAGCTTACCACTAGCCACCTCTTTTGAATCTGGCCCAAACACACCTCTTTTAACCATACTTAAATTATAAATAATGACAGTAGAAAAATTATGTTTCTGCCTAATCTTTCTAGCTGAGTCACCCTCTCTGTTTGAAATCTTGTAATTTAAACACTGAGATATAAGAAGTGGTTTGCTGATAAATGTTTAGTAACGAGTTCTCTGAGGAATTACAAACCATGATACATACTGTTTGCCAGTTTCCATTGTATAAATACTCCCACCATGCTCAATTTCATGGCACCAAATGTGATATCACTGAAAGCAGAGTTGAAAAGAAATACACAGTAGCACATCAATATGTTGTATTTCCATTACTCAGCCATAAAAAAAAGAATGAAATAATGCCATTTGCAGCACATGGATGGACCATGTTAGAGACTATCATACTAAGTGAAGTTAGCCAGACAGAGAAAGACAAACATCATATGATATCACTTATATGTGGACTCTAAAATATGACACAAATGAACTTATTTACAAAACAGAAACAGACTCACAGACATAGAAAACAAACCAAAGGGGAAAGGGAAGGAGGAGGGGTAAATTAGGAGTTTGGGGTTAACAGCTACACACTGCTGTAGATAAAATAGATAAACAACAGTAACCTACTGAATAGCACAGGGAACAATATTCAATATCTTATAATAACCTATAACAGAAAAAAATCTGAAAAATTATATATATATATATATATGAACTGAATCACTTTGCTGTACATGTGAAACTAACACAACATTGTAAATCAAGTACACTTCAATAACAATATATATATTATATATGTATTTTATATAATATATATTTTTATATATATAATATATTATATATATTATATATATCGTATTCCCACCTTACAGATACCATATATATAAACAACCTCCAGAATACAAACAATAGTAAAATGTAATATACCTAATTATAAAGTGATGAGTTTGGGGTATTTGTTACCATTATTTTAATGTAATTTATTTAATTATAAGTTTAGATAATTTAATTTCATATTGACTCTGCTAAATAGAGAATAGCTATCGCAGAGGATGGCACTGAAAGGTATTTGGGAAGTGCTTGGTGAAGATAATCAGTCCCTTGCAAGGCAAATATCTTCTCAGGGAGAAGAAGGGCTGCTTCCGGTGAGGGAAACTCAGCATAATTTAGAGGTTAAAGAGCCCTAGCCTCATGAGAATTTTCCCATATATCTTTCTCTCAATTTTCAGGGTCCCATTCCTTCCCAATCCAAGCCCTAAATTGACACAAAAGACCTTGAGAGATTGGGAATTCAATTTATCCTGCTATTTAGCCATATACAAGCCTAGACTTTGGGGGTGTTTGTTTTCAGAAATCGCAGTCCTACAGCTACAGGAGATAAGTGGGTTTTTTTATAACAGTAATAGAAGTTATCTGGAAATTTGAAGCCCTATACTCATCATTTTCGTTCTACCTCTATTCCAGTGCATATATAAGCAACCACTCAATCCCATTTCAGTCCCAATTTTCATTAAAATGTTTTACGGCAGCAAATACTTGATCCCCTAAGGGTCTTTTACAGACATTTGATTACAGGTAACTACAGGTGGTAATATTATTAACTGTTTACCTCTGCATGCTATGAACTACCAGTGTCTCCTTTACCACTGGAAACAGGATTATTATGTCTCTAAATTTAATCAGATCAGAGAAACAATTCCTGAGAATAAAGAACTAATTCAGAGAACCAGTTCAGAAACTCTTTTTTAGGGTCCTATTTTTCTGGAACCACTTCCTGTACCAAATTCTGTGGAGTTAGGGTTTGATCAAAAGCTATTAGACGAGTTTGACCGTAAGCAATTGCAGAAGGTGGTCAAACAGTCTATATAAGGCTGCTGCTTCCATACCTGGTACCTCGCTCAATGTTAGCAAGGCCGGTAATCTGGAAGAAAAGATAGGTGGCAGAGAGCGAGGACTAATGTGAACTTGAAAGAACAAGCTGGACACCGGAAGTAGGAACTTGGAGCCCCCTTATGTTTCTCACTACCTCCAGGCCTCCAACTTGGATGATAATGGGTGATCTGCAGGAGGTGCTTGCACCTTCACCACACAAACACGTGGTCCAGGATTCAGAGACACTTAGGGAGCAGTCTGGCAGGAGCTGGAAGAACTGCAAGCATGCCTGCCACCACATGCTGCTAAGGTGAGTCAGCAGATCAGCAACAAGAATATGGGAAATGCAACAGTGCCAGATGGTACACCAACCCTCTGCATATAAACGTGGATACTGCTTTTCAAATGTTGCTATGGCCAACCCTAATCTATAACTGTACAGGGAAGGGAGTTCTGGCAAATGTAGTTCCAGCTTAGCTAAACAGACAAGTACTAAATCACCACACTGCTCCACCTCTATGACGTTGCACTCCACTACATCTTTCTGCTCTAAGAATATATAACAATTCATTTCCACCTCAGGGCCTTTATACTTGGCCACTCCTTCTGCCTGAAGCGCTCTTTCCCCAGATACTAGCATACCTAGCTTCTTCTCATCATTCATTTCTCCACTCACCTCTTCCCTTATATAAAGTATCTCTTGTTCCTGGTTGCTTTCTGTAGTGAACATTTTTAGTTACTTAGCCAGCATCAATTCCTCCCTCTTTCCTTAATAATAGCAGATAGATCTTTCCCAGGTATCTACCCACTCCCATGCAGCCCCTCTCTTCCAGATCCAGGGATGGACCCTGATTGGTTTACAGTATCAGAAGATTTTATTCCTAGCCTCAGTAATTGATACAGTGATGGGCAAAAGCCTTAAGTTAATGAATCTCAGTACCTTTTACTAAAATGCAGAAGCCCTGCTGAATATGAACAAGAACACATGGGACCCTGACACATGATTCCTGCCAGTAGACAGCCTCCTACCCAGCCCTAAGATGAAGCCTCTTCTGTGGACTACAGAACAGAAGGGTGAGAAAATTGGGTCAGTGTTAACAGTGCTAATCTCCTAGATCAACTAACCCCCAACCTTTATTACCTCTGTATTTTCAGCGAAGTGAACCAATACATTCCCATGTTATTTAAGCCACTTTGATTGGGTTTTTTTTGTTTGTTTGTTTTGGGGAGTTTTTTCTATTGAGTTATAATTGACACATACCTTTTTTAACAAAAATCATCGTACATGATGCAACCCTATCATACTGTACTGTTTTATTGTCTTCAGAGCAAGTGTTGCTATCTGTAATTATCTTGTTTGTTTACTGTTTGTCTTTTTTTTAAATGTCTGCCACCTCCACTAGAATATAAGCTCAATGCAAGTACAGACTTTGAGTATTTTATTCCAAACTCCTAGAGCAATGCCCAGCAAACATAAGAACACAAAAACACCTAAGGAATTAATGAGAAAACGGATCTCGATAGTCTTCTCTTTCTATGGAATGTAAAATATAGAGCAGGTACCAGCGCTGCCATCTAATAATGGTGTGTTTTAATTCTGTTGGGCCACCAATCCCAAATTTGCCTTTCTTTTGTTCTGCCTTGATCATTTTGTTTAGAGCTGAGCTCTACGTGGAATGGTTGTGAGTATAACATAATTGCTAAATGACTAGCATATCTGGCATTGTAAAGCATCATGGGTGTTCAACTGAAAACTTACAGCTGAAGACTGAGATTGCTATGTAAGGCAACAGGTTTTTTTTTTTTTTTTTTTTTTTTTTGCGGTACGCGGGCCTCTCACTGTTGTGGCCTCTCCCGTTGTGGAGCACAGGCTCCGGACGCGCAGGCTCAGCGGCCATGGCTCACGGGCCCAGCCGCTCCGCGCCATGTGGGATCTCCCCGAACCGGGGCACGAACCCGCGTCCCCTGCACCGGCAGGCGGACTCTCAACCACTGCGCCACCAGGGAAGCCCACAGCTAACTTTTTAATGTTTCTCATTTCCCTAAGCAGGAGGTACTGATTTTCCACTTAAGCATACCAAAAACACAGCCGCTGTTTTTCCATTAAAGAGTCTCTAAAGACTCTAAGAATTCATCAGCTGGCTGTGAGGGTTACAGTTTTGAAAAGGAAAGCAACAACAGAGCTAATCCATAGGAAGATAAAGAAATAAACCTGCTCATCCACCCTTAGGATTTATTTTCTAATTTTCCTACTGCTTTTCCTCACTTGGTTTTTACACAGCTTAGAAAAGTGGGTAGTACAAAGGGTCATAGTTTCCGAAACACATGCTTTCTCATGTAATCTGTAATGTGCCAGAAGACATGGGAACTAGAAGTGGAAACTCCAGAAACCTGGAAGTTATTGACATTGTGGAGGTACTAGATGCAACAATAGGCTTCACCATCAATCGTAGTGGTGGTGGCATATTACTACTCCACCACTATTAATGGTAATAATGGCTAACACTTATCCAGCACTTACTATGGACTGCACACTGTGTTAAGGGCATCACAGATTTTAATGCATTTAATCCCCACCACAACTCTTTTGCAAATAATATTATTTATGCCAATTTTAGAGACAAAGAAACTAATGCAGAGAGAGATTAAATAACTCACTAAGTGTCGTTGTGCTAGAAGTTAAAGTAATATGCCATAAGAAAAGAGACTTGGGTGTAGGGGGAGGTCAGGGAACTATTGTCCTGGAATTAGATATAGCAGACATCACTGTTACTTGTGTCACATCATCTCTGTATGGGCTTAGACTCAACTACTGCCAGCATCCTGCTTCAAGCCTGAGCTTCTCATCTTTCCACATTCTGCCCAAGTACCTTCTCCCAGGTTGCCAGAGGTCACTCGGCCCTCTTTCTAGGTCAGCTGAGAAACAAACACATTCAGGAGGCAACCGTCAACCGATGGGGGACAGAACTAGTGGATAAATGCCCTAGACTCCATCTTTCAGAGGGGCAATTCTTCCCTGCCTCACTCTGCCAACTCTCGCCCACCTGCTTGCTGAATCACCTTCCAAGTAAACTACCTCTCCCCCAGGTCCTTTTCTTAGGCTCTGCTTTGGGGGAAGCCAACCATGACACATTTGATCCTTCTAACTAAATAAATGATGTAATAAACATAGTTTTAACCTCATCACATTTATCAAAATTTAGCAACATGCTCATTACATTGTTCTGATTGCTTTTAATAATTTGTTTTAAAAATCTTAGGAACTAGCAGATTTGGGGACAGAGAAATTGTGGGGCTTTTAAAAAGAACTATTTTTAGCACTTGCTGAAATATTTCATACTAAAGAGAAAATTCTTTCACTCAGCAAGACACTGATTAGATCTTTAGGTAACTGTTCCTATAGCAACACTCTACTCTGCAATATTCAATTATTTTTCAAGCCCACCTCCTCAACCGGAGACCAGAGTTCATCACATATAGCCATGCTTTCCAACTCTGTCTTTCAATGAAATGCTTCTTCTTTGTCAGCATATGTCTACAATTCTCCCTTATTTCTTTTCATCTTACTTCAATAGTGAATTTAATTAGTTGAAAACATTTCACTAAAGCTATTCTATATATTGGTATAAGATGTTTAATGATATAAGAAAAATAGGGACTTCCCTGGCAGTCCAGTGGTTAGGACTCTGTGCTTCCACTGCAGGGGGCATGGGTTCAATCCCTGGTCGGGGAACTAAGATCCCACATGCCGTGCAGACAAATAATAATAATAATAATAATAACAGCACTGTTTTATTAACCAAATATTCAAGACCTTCTACAGATGTGCTCCAAACCTACCTATTACTAGCACTTGCTCTTCCTGGAGGCAGGAGGCTTGAGTTGTAATATATACTTGGGTGCTGTCAGCAGCCGTATTTTCACTTTTCACCTGAACCAGAGAAGCAGAGGAAGTCAATCAGCCATGAGAGAGGCAGCTGGATAGAAAGGAACAGAGAAAGAAGGCTCTTCAGGTGTTCGATTTGAGGTTCCAGTTCTATCCTTACAGCTGAGTGCAGCCCTGATCTTCTGATCCATGAAACGCTTTGTGTCCTTTCTTACTTAAGGTAGTTTAAAGAGTTCATTTCTTCAACCAAAAGAGTCGCATCACAGGAGCCTCTAGGAAATAATTAAATCTACAGTGAAGAAAAGCACTGCCAGGGCTTTCCTGGTGGCGCAGTGGTTGAGAGTCTGCCTGCCGATGCAGGGGACATGGGTTCGTGCCCCGGTCCGGGAAGATCCCACATGCCGCGGAGCGGCTGGGCCCGTGAGCCATGGCCGCTGAGCCTGCGCATCCAGAGCCTGTGCTCCGCAACGGGAGAGGCCACAACAGTGAGAGGCCCGCGTACCGCAAAAAAAAAAGAAAGAAAGAAAGAAAGAAAAGCACTGCCTGTGGAATTTGCCTTGGTAAACAGATACCAGATAGTATCCTATCCCACAGAAACCAAGTGCTGGAGATTATCTTTCAAGACAGGGGGCTTGCAGGCACCCAGAGCTCTTTAGCTTGTCATGAATTGTGATATCTTTAATAGTATTTTGTTTGAAGGAAGGAGAATTAGAAGTGAGGTAAGGAGTTTAGGGCTTCTCTGGTGGCCCAGTGGTTAAGAATCCACCTGCCAGTGCAGGGTACATGGGTTCAATCCCTGATCCGGGAAGATCCCACATACCACAGAGCAATTAAGCCCATGAGCCACAACTACTGAGCCTGTGCTCTAGAGCCCACGAGCTACAACTACTGAGCCCACGTGCCACAACTACTGAAGCCCACACACCTAGAGCCAATGCTCAACAAGAGAAGCCACCACAATGAGAAGCCCACGCACCGCAACGAAGTGGGGCCCCCGCTCGCTGCAACTAGAGAAAGTCCACGTGCAGCGACGAAGACCAAACACAGCCAAAAATAAAAAAATAAATTTATTAAAAAAAAAGAAGTGAGGTAAGGAGTTTAGATGAGGGTATTACAGAAAAAGTGAGGGAATACTGTCCCAATTTCTTTCCTCCCAGCTTACTCTTCACCAAAGATTCCAAAGTGTACCTCTCAAACATGATTGTTCTAAGATCATTCCTTCAGACTGCCCTAGACCACTTCTTGGGAAATCAGTTATTCTGTGGTTTTTCAGAGAAACATTCATCAAACAAATGAAAATCCAAGGGTTTCTTCTCCATCTCCTCTGCTATGAATTTTCAAAACAAACATACACCATGAAAATACAGTCCTATTACCCTGTTTACAGCACAAATAGAGTTGAACGTAGGGCAATTCACAAAAAGCATTTGGAGCTCCCATTTCTGCCACTCCCTAACAATGTTATTTTATGCAAAGAACTTAAATTCTCCAGAACAGGGTTCTTTATATTTAAAATGAAAGAGTTGCCACCATGTGAATCAGCAATTGCATTGCTAGATATTTCTCCAACTGATTTGAAAAGTAATGCTTTATTCGTAATTGCCAAAAACCAATAAGTCCCCACCCCCCATACATACCCAAGATGTCCCTTGATAGATGGATAAACTATGGTACATATATGCACTGGAATATTATTCCACCGTAAAAAATAAAGAGCTATTAAGCCATAAAAAATAAAATAAAGTAAAATAAAATAGTTGTATTAGAAGATTTTTAAGGCGTCTCCCAACAATAAAAGTCACATTCTACCTAAATCCATTGGCCAAACACCACTCTCAGACATGATGATCCTGGAGGAGCCAATATAACAGAGAACTGACCTGTGGAGTGGGTTTCATCCTGAGAGCCACACAACCCTGGTTGCAACACCCCAAGTTACCACCCAGCCTACTCTGCAGCTACTTGCATCTACAGCTAAAACCATGCTTTATCAACTATGCCTGCACCTGAAAATGGAGCACTGATTTGTGTGAACTACCCAGGTCTAGAATCAAGACTGAAAAATCTACTGACTTTTAACAGTGATTCCCTAACTGTGTTTTCTTTTTTTTTTTTCTTTTTTTTAATTCATTTTTGGCTACATCGGGTCTTCGTTGCTGTGCACGGGCTTTCTCTAGTTGCCGCAAGCAGGGGCTATACTTTGTTGCAGTGCAGGGGCTTCTCTTGTTGCAGAGCATGGGCTCTAGGTGTGTGGGTTTCAGTAGTTGTGGCACACGGGCTCAGTAGTTGTGGCTCGCGGGCTCTAGAGCACAGGTTCAGTAGTTGTGGCACACAGGCTTAGTTGCTTCGCAGCATGTGGGATCTTCCCGGACCAGGGCTCGAACCCGTGTCCCCTGCATTGGAAGGCGGATTCTTAACCACTGTGCCACCAGGGGGGTTCCCTACTATGTTTTCTTAATAGAGTGTTGGGTACCGGGAAATGAGAAGACTATGGACACAGCAGAAACACGAAGTTTCATCCATTTTAAGAGCCACTTTTAAAACGTAGATTTTATACTTCAGGATTGGTACAGATTTGCTCCTGGTCATGGAGCAAAGGGCATTTTGATCAGAGAAAATCAGAGGAAGGGATCTATCTGCCTGCAGTAACAACCACGATTACAGCATCCCTCAGGAGAAGTTTTAGTCTATAAACTGCTTTCCCAAACTCTATCACATTTGAGCCTCACTAGACAATTATTTTGATTTTGACTTTACAATGGACGTACCTGAGGATTGGAAATTAAATGTATTTCCCATGATCTCACTGTTAATTCATGCTTCTGGCTTTAGCTAAACTATTCTTTCCTCTATCATTTTCCCTTGTGCTATCAAGCTGAACCTCTAACCCGAACTCATCTGTACATCTGTTTTCTTCCCATAAGTCATAGGAAGAAGAATACTGTGTTTTGATTACTTGAGTCAATTTCCTGGATGCTTTGTTTTACACATAGATCATATCCTTAATAAAAGATGTGAGTAGTAAAATATATTTTTTTAAAGTCACTTTTTTCATACTTTAACAAATCTGAAGTGAGGATGTGTTTTGGAATTGTTATTGCCCAGCCACTACTCTTGCACGGCCATGTTTGCAGAAAGGGTACCAGTGGCTTAGGAAAGAATCCTGATGACAGCGTGAAGCATGCTTTTAAGAAATGTTGGGTCACTAGTGCTGTGGCACAGAGGAAAATAATGTGTGCAAATCATAGACACTGACAACCCAATCAAAACACAACTCGGAGTCTAAGTTTTAATATGAAGAAATTTTAAGAATACCTTCATCAATTTGTTTTCCTTATATTTTTCTTTTTATGAATACACAGTGAGTGATTGTGAGAAAAACCCATGCAAAATTTATCTAAAAGACCCTCACAATTAGCATAAGATAAAAAATCTAAGTAATAAAACATCTTACTGTGGTTCAACTGGCAACATTTTTTTCTTAGTAGCACAGAAAACAAAGGTGCAGCTTGCAATTAACATGTCTTAGATTTGATAAATAAATTAGTAATTAATCCAGCTTAGACATACCCTTGAAATATAAGGGCCTCCAATCACCTCCTCTCAAGGCTGTACTTTAGAACTTTGTGGGAACAGTTGCGAGTACAGAGCAGACCCATTCCCAGCCATCTGGAGGTTGTGGTCACTTCACACAAGAAAGAAAGAGCCACCCAAAGACCCTCCAGGCTCACTTTCTAATGCAGTGAGTTCCAGTTATTGAAAGTTCTCCCATTTCACCTATCAAATGAAGTACTATCCTTAAGAGGTGGGGCAACTCAGGGGGTAAAGAGAATGAGGATGATACTTTCCCAAAATATTCCAAAAAGATAAAAGTATAAGAAAACCCTTTCAGGAGTTCCCTGGTGGTCTAGTGGTTAGGACTTGGCACTTTCACTGTGGTGGCCAGGGTTCAATCCCTGGTCAGGAAACGGATCCCACAAGCCACGCTGTGTGGCGAAATGAAAAAAAAAATTCTACTTTATGAGATTTATGTGGGATGTTTGTAGAGTATGTGGCACAAAATAGGCTTAAAAAATGGTCACTACTGTTAGTATTATTTACTAATTCAACAAATATGCAACTAGCACCTACTATGTGTACTTTCTAGGTACTTGGACGAGATCACTGAACGAAACACAAGACCCTTCTCCTCACCAGATTTACATTCAGGCAAAGGAGAGAGAGACAATAAACAACAAATGAGTAAATGAAGCAGCATATTGGAAAGTGATAAAAGCCAAGGGGAAAAAAAGCAGGAAAAAAAAAAAAGAAAGAAAACCTTTCATTTTATGCTATTAAGCAGAAATTTTGAGAGAGAGAGAAAAAAAAGGCACCACTACAAAAATCACACTCAACATCAAGAAATTATTTCCTTAGAGTTCCTAAGTGAGGTGAGAGGCAGGAAATGATCCCAGTGTATAGAAGTCACATTTAATCAGAAAAAATATTGGACAAGGATAAACAAGAACTTGGGCAGGCATTGTCAAACTGCCCTTTATGGGACGGATTATTAACTGCCAAATATTTATTGAGCAACTTCTGAGGATTCAGATATTCTGAAAAGCCAGGGAATATAAAATTAAAGACATGTTCACTGTGTAAAAAGCATGAAGAAGTCAGGAATTAAGACAGGCATTTCACACCAAAACAAGTATGATTAAGAAAGTATAATTAAAGTGCTCAGTAGTGCAATACTGATAGTATGATACCAAACATGATAAAATTCTGCCCTTAAGAGATTAGTCATGTTATTATTTTTAATAGCTATTTTGTACCCAGTTTGTATGTTAACATATACGTTTTAGGAATAATTTATGATATGACTCAATTTGTTCATTTTTTAGTCACATTAGAGTACCACTGTACTGCTCAGATCACCTTCTAAGATATAAAAGTTCATTCTTGCTTATCAAGTTAATTATGATATGAAATTTAACTTCCCATTGCTAAAATGTGTTTGCTATAAGGACGTGATGTGATCTGTTAGAATGTTCAAGCTAAAAATTCACAATGTAGTTAAATAGCAAGTGCTTAATAAGTAGTTTTTGAGGTAAATACTTCTAACATTAAAACACTGATAAAATTCATGAGTACCTAAGACAAATGAAACAAATTTGAAGCACTATATCAGAAGTTGACAGCCAAAATGTTTAGATACCCCTTAAATGTGATTTTCAGAGCTATAATTTTACTGAAGTGACTCTTACTGAAGACAATGGCCTCTTCAGGTTTTTTTTTTGTTTTTTTTTTTTGCGGTACGCGGGCCTCTCACTGCCGCGGCCCCTCCCGCTGCGGAGCACAGCCTCCGGACGCGCAGGCCCAGCGTCCACGGCCCACGGGCCCAGCCACTCCGCGGCACGCGGGATCCTACCGGACCGGGGCACAAACCCGCGTCCCCTGCATCGGCAGGCGGACCCCCAACCACTGCGCCACCAGGGAAGCCCCAGATTTTTTTTTTTTTTTTTAAATCCCTAGTGTTGACAACTCAAGAGTCTGAAACTCTTTCCTCCTTTGCTTCCTCCAGTTACCGTCTCCTGGTTCTTCTCTTCTCAAGTACTGCTCAGTGTTATAACGGGCCAATTTCCACTTTTACTCCACAAACTTTTCCTGAGCTACTTTATTTCATTCATGGTTTCAATTCCCTCCTATGCGTCCAAAAGACCAACCATTTTCCAAATCTCCAGCTTCCTACTGGATGTCCTACATACATGTTAACATGGCCAAATCCCCACATCTTGCTGTGCACTCTTGCTCCTTTCCCCACCTATGTCCCACACTGATTCTTCTTCCTGTTCTAGTTCTTTCCATCAAGCAAAAGTTAACGGTGACTTTTTCTTCTTCCATTTTAACCCCTAAAAATAAAAGTTCTTATTCTTTCAATTAAAGAAAGGAAAAGAGGGACTTCCCTGGTGGCACAGTGGTTTAAGAATCCATCTGCCAATGCAGCGGACACGGGTTCGAGCCCTGGTCCGGGAAGATCTCACATGCCACAGAGAAACTAAGCCCACGCACCACAACTACTGAGCCTATGTGCCACAACTACTGAAGCCCATGCACGTAGAGCCCCCGCTCGCCGCAACTAGAGAAAGCCTGCGCACAGAAATGAAGACCCGACACAGCCAAAAATAAATAAATAAATTACAGCAAAAGAGAGAAAGAAAGAAAGAAAGAAAGGGATAGATTGCATTTTGCCCAAAGGAAGAAGTAACCATCAGAATCAGTTTTAAACACATCCCACTCAATCAATGACAACTTCACTTCAGAAACCACGCTTCTAGGGACTTCCCTGGTCGTCCAGTGGTTAAGACTCTGTGCGTCCAATGCAGGGGCTGCGGGTTTGATCCCTGATCTGGGAAATAAGATCCTGCACGCCAGGTAGTGCGGCCAATAAATAAATGAATAAAATTTTTTAAAAAAGAAAAGAAACCACGCTTCTAAATGTTGAGCATTCAATGACAGCTTTTTGTTGTTACAATCAACAACAGCCTCACTCTAGTAACCATGTTTCCATGGCTAACAGGCAAGCAATCACTAAAATTCCTGTCAATGGATGTTCACAAATCCACAGTCTCCATGCTTCATAAAAACAGTTTACTTCTCAGGGAGACTGTATTGTACAAGCATAGCAAACTCTTCTGTAACAAGCAATAAATTCAGTTTTAGATACTAAGTGATGCATTCTTCCTTTGAACGCCGAATCAGTTTCTTAACCCTATTAATTCTACCTACAAACTACTTCTCAGTTTTCTCCCCATTCCACCCCATTGCTGCAACTCCTTGTCACCTCTCCTAACTATTGTTCACTCTACACACCATCTGATTCCCCTCCCAGTGTTTATGTTCCTTCAGTGTAAGCTGTTAACGGGGTTGCCCTGTTTCAAATCATTCTCTGGGGCTTCCCTGGTGGCGCAGTGGTTGAGAGTCCGCCTGCCGATGCAGGGGACACGGGTTCGTGCCCCAGTCCGGGAAGATCCCACATGCCGCGGAGCTAGCGGCTGGTCCCGTGAGCCATGGCCGCTGAGCCTGCGCGTCCGGAGCCTGTGCTCCGCAACGGGAGAGGCCACAACAGTGAGAGGCCCACGTACTGTAAAAAAAAAAAAAAAAAAAAGATCCCTCTTCTATGAAGAGTATTTGTCCTTCTATGAAATTTTTCCAACTCCTTAGACAAATAAGTTGCCCCCTTGTCTGTGCTCCCACTCCTCTGTATTTCTACCTCTGTTACCTATTATATTGGTTTGAAATAGTTTGCTTACAAAATTGTCTCCTCCACCTTCTCTATTTCTTCAGAGCCTGGCCTACAGTAGCGTCTCTATAAATGAATGATCAAACTTGGACTGGAAAAGTGATTTTTATAAGTGTATCTTTTTGATTTCCCTCTTTCATAACATTAAAAAAAAACTTTTGAAACTATGGAACTATTGAAGGAAGACTATTTGAGAATATCAAATTAAGTTCATGAAGTCTTCTCTAAATCTTAGAATTTTTAACTGTAACTTTGGAGAGTGGAATGATGGAATTCTTCCATATGGGGAAAAAATGATTTCATTGATAACATAACATGCATTTTTAATTAATGAAAATGTTTAGTTCATTCAAAAGTCTGAGTCAGCTAAAATGCAGGTCCAGAGCTATTTGAATCAGGAGAATGCTACATTTAAAGTTATTTTGTGTTAGTCCTTAATTTGAGAATGTTTTTTAATATATTCTGAGAGTAAATCGTTAAGTATCACCTGAAATTTCCAAGTATATATGCTTCGGTTTTAGCCCTTATTTTTTAAAATAAATCAGATTCTTCAGAAAACTTTATTTTTCCAGAGTAGCCTTAAAACTTCAATGTAGCCACCTGATTGTCAATTCTGATTTTAAAGCCAACACCATCTGTTGTAGATTTGGAAAGAGTATTTTTGAAGAAATAACTTCAAGCTGTTTCTTCATAAAGATAAAGATTGACATTGTCATCATGAACCTGCCAGCCCGGGGAAGCTCAACTCAGGTGCTGGGACAACCAGAGATCCTGTTGTGCAGGCATGCAAATGGGGTTAGACAGCTCAACAGCAAGGCTCAAAACAACTGAGGAGAAAGCAGTCAAGTTACAAGTATTGCACTTTGCTCATGGATCAGAGAAAAATAACATTTACATAAAAGAAATGAGGACAATTCAGTGCTGAAGACATCATTGTAGTCAGAGACCATTGCTGGTGTATCAGTCAACATGCTCAAATTAAAAACAAAAAACAGGGCTTCCCTGGTGGCGCAGTGGTTGAGAATCTGCCTGCTAATGCAGGGGACATGGGTTCGAGCCCTGGCCTGGGAGGATCCCACATGCCGCGGAGCAACTAGGCCCGTGAGCCACAACTACTGAGCCAGCGCGTCTGGAGCCTGTGCTCCGCAACAAGAGAGGCCACGATGGTGAGAGGCCCGCGCACCGCGATGAAGAGTGGCCCCCGCTTGCCACAACTAGAGAAAGCCCTCACACAGAAACAAAGACGCAATACAGCAAAAATAAATTAATTAATTAATAAACTCCTACCCCAACATAAAAAAAAAACAAACACCAAAAAAAAAAACCCCATAGAGAATAAGCCAAAGATACTACAGCTTATATTAACCACTATTGTATTGAAATAAAAATAGGTGAAGGCAAGGGAAAACAGAAAGGTGTGGGGTGGAGAGAGAAGTTTGCTCTTTAATCGTTGTTATGAAGGTAGTATTTAATTTAATTTTTAATGACAAAAGTTGAGATCTTCCAACATGTAAGTGTTGGCCCCATTGGCATGAAGTTAAATTCTGAGTCTTAATCAATGTTTTAGTATAGACTCTGTGTGGCAGATTGTGTTTTCAAAAGTGGCCACAGCAGGGACTTCCCTGGTGGTCCAGTAGGTAAGACGCCGCACTCCCAATGCAGGGGGCCTGGGTTCGATCCCTGGTCGGGGAACTAGATCCCGCATGCATGCCACAACTAGGAGTCCGCATGCCGCAACTAAAAATATCCCACATGCCGCAACGAAGACCCAGCGCAGCCAAAATTAAAAAATTGTTTAAAAAAATGGTCACAGCAACATTTCCAGTCCTACATGCTCTCCCAGAACCTTGCACTCTCTTTGGATCTGGGGAGGACTTTGTTACTGCCTCAATGAACGGAATGCAACAAGAGTGATGCAGCATGACTTCTGGAGTCTAGCTAATATAGTGTGAGGAAGACCAAACTAGTTCACACAGAGAGCCCACATAGAGAGCAGCTGAAGTCCCAAGCTGTTAACTGACAGCTTGGGACTTCAACATTACATAAGAAAATTTAAGACTCAAGCAAGGTCGTAGTAGTTATCTACTGCTGCATAATAAACTATGCGAAAACAAACTACGCTGGCTTAAAACTATAAATGTTTATTTCATACAGCTTCTATGGGTTAGCGATTCAGGGGTGGCTTAGCTGAGTGGCTGTAGTTCAAGGTCTCATGAAGTTGCAGTCAAGATGACAGCTGAGTTTCAATCATCTGAAGGTTTGACAGGGGCTAAAGGATCTGCTTCCAGTGTGGCTCACTCATGTTCCTGGCAAGTTAATGCTGGATATTAGCAGGGGCTTCCATTCCTTACCCAAGTATCCCTCCACAGGGCTACTTGAGTATCCTCCCAACATGACAGTTGACATCCCCCGCCCCCAGAAAATTATTCCAGAGGCAGCAAGCTGGAAGCTACAATGTCTTTTATGATCTAACTTCATAAGGCATACTTCACCATTTTCACAATCTCCTGTTGGTTACACAGGTCAGCCTATTCAGTGTGGGAGGGGACTGCACAAAGATATGAATACCAAGACTCAAGAATCATTGAGAGCCATTTTGGAGGCTGACCATGACAGGGATTTAACATTCAAATAATAAGAATTCCTGAAAAGATGATAGAATAAATCATCAAAGAAATAGTATAAGAAAAATTGCCAAAAATGAAAACTGTGAATTTCCAGATTGAAATTATCCACCAGCCGCCCAACACAACAGATGAAAATAGAACCACAACAGTGAAAATCATCATAAAATTTCAGGATACTGGGAACAAAAACAAGCCTCCAGGTAGGGGGCTGGGGGGAGGAAGATGGCCTACAAAGGACCAGGAAACAACTTCATATGAACAGCAGCCAGAAGCTAGAAGCTGGAAGCCAGAAATCAATGCCTTCAAAATTCTCAAAGAAAATTATTTCCGACCTAAAATTCTACACCTAATCAAACTGTCACTTAAGGGTAAAGCATAAAGGAGAATAAAAAATTCAAAGTTTCAAAAATTTACTTCCCTGGCACCCTTTCTCAGGAAACTACTAGAAGAAGTTTCTCCATAAAATGAGAGATTAAAATATGAAAGAGCATTCCAAAGATGCAGACATAGAGAATGAACTTGAGGACGTGGGGAGGGGGAAGGGTAAGCTGGGATGAAGTGAGAGAGAGGCATGGACATATACACACTACCAAGTGTAAAATAGATAGCTAGTGGGAAGCAGTTGCATAGCACAGGGAGGTCAGCTCGGTGCTTTGTGACCACCTAGAGGGGTGGGATGGGGGGGTGGGAGGGAGATGCAAGAGGGAGGGGATATGGAGATATATGTATACGTACAGCTGATTCACTTTGTTATACAGCAGAAATTAGCATTGTAAAGCAATTATACTCCAATAAAGATGTTAAAAAAAGAAAGAAAGAAAGAAAGAAAGAGCATTGCAAGAGTTACTGTAAATAGTAAATAGCAGAAGAGGAGCAAAAGGATTCCCCAGGATAATAGCAAAGGAAGATCAAATAAAACTTTATGCCAGACACAGAGAAGAGAAGTGAGTCTGGGGAAAAAGAGAGAAAAATCTTCCTTTTCCACAGTGAGAAATCAATATATAATGTCTAATGACTGAAAAATCAAGAAGCATGTAACACAAGTTTGTTATTTGGAGACATAGAGGTGAAAGGTAAGATAATAATCAGCTACGAGAGCTCAAAGGCTTTGGGGAGAGAAGAACAATGGAGAGGAGAGGAGCTTGCTGTTATTTAAATAACAAACTTGGTCAAACTATTTGACTCTTTAAACTATGAACATATATAAGTTTGGATATATTTTAAAAGAGAGAAAGATACTAGGAAGAGATGGTAGCTCACTTCTGCCTCTAGACATTGATGCTCTGGACATGATATCTTGAACTACTACAGTTGTTCCCTTGAAGAACGCAAGTCCACACACTGAGGGCAGCAAAGAAGAATTCTGGAAAGACCTAAGTGCTGGATAACATCAAAGAACCACTGAACTAACCAACCCTGAAAAGCACTGTGCTTGAAATTCTTACTTTGTGAGATAACATCTTTTCTTTTTCTTTCTTTTTTTTTTTTTTTTTTTTTGATGGTTAAACTTTTATTTTAACTTTCAGCCAAGCATTCTTATTAATAATGTATGGTAAGATTAGCAGAACAAAAGAGTGATTTGGCAACAGTGGCTATACAACTCAAATTTCAGTTCTCCATGTAATAACTTTCTAATTATTAAAATACAGGAGAAAAACATACTTCAAAACTTTGCATAAGTTCCAAACATATGTTCAAGGCCTGAGATCAGGTAGTATCAGATACATGATAAGGTAAAATGTATTTCCCTGATAGGTACCTTTTCTGTGTTCATTCATTTTTCCTGCATTTTCCCGACCAACTTTGGGGCATTGGGCTAAGTTTGGGGTCTGCATAGATGAAAGATATGGGTTTTTCTCAAGTAGTTCCCAGCATGTGGGAAGACAATCAGGCAAAAAAAAAACCACAAAAAATCAAAGTAATGAATGTGGCCCTAGCCTGGAGTGTCTGGAAATGGCCTCGGGTAACCTTGAGGTCACTCCTAGGGAATTAGGAAGAGTGAGTTATGCCAAGGTTACTTTTGAAGATGAGAAGTGGTGTCTAGTTGAAATAGTCCAGGAATAACTCAAATGAATTGCCCTCTTCAATGTGACCTGAGAAAAGGAATAGAGAGTTTATGGGTTTTTAAAAAAAGAGTTTATGGGTTGAAGTTTAAAAATAAATAGGAAGGTGTTGCAGCACATAGTGTTGTAGTATTTTCTCTTCCAAAAAATGTTAATGGGATGAAGACTTGATTACTTGTAGAGAAAGAAAAGTGGAGAAAATCCTAACTCTGCAGGGTCTATAATTCACTAGATAAATGTGTTTCAAGCTATTTAGAGGGGAAGAAAAATCAATTCACGTTTTCAGTTATAGCTATAAACTCAGCTATTCTATTAGTCAAAGAAAATCAAGGGATTTGGATATTATTAATTAAAGGTTATTTTAAAATTTCCTCATGAATAATTTTGCAAATCTAGGAGTATAATTTAAATATTTTTCAATGCACAATCTTGTTTTTCTTTGTCTTAAAATTATTTAAATATGACTCATTTTTCCACTGCTACAATAGTTATCGAGAAGAACATGCAGGATAAGGCCAGAAGACCATTTATCAAAGTGGGTAATTAATACTTTGCTGTCTAATTTGTTTGAACTACATTAAGTGTTTCACATATAATATTCCATTATACTTTATGTACTCATTAGTTGCCTAGGTCTCTAATCAGTGGAATGTCAGCCAGGTTTTCACTTAGCCATCAAAATGAGTTTGCCTGTTTAGTTCTTGATTTTGTTACCTTGCAAGCAAAGCCAACAAATTGGTATAACTCATATTTTTCTCCAAAATGTCTGCAAAAAATATGTAGTTTGATTCAAATTGCTAGCAAAGCAAATATTCTTCTAGTTGATATGATGCTTTCAACAGCCTAACAGTGAAATCAGTCTTCTCAGAATGAATGACAGGATAAACCTGAAGAAATTTAATTGAAAAATATTTAGTCAATTATTCGTTAATTACATCACACATATGAAATGTATCTAACTTGAATTCCACATGTAATAGTGGCATAAGCAATAATAACCGTTAATTATCTCATACATAATCTCACATATAGATGGTTCCAGATTTGGTGCAATGTTTCAGGAATGTCATCAAGGACCTTTAACTCTGGCATCTTCAATGTGTTGATTTTTAGGTCTTTAGATTTTTAAGATATTGTCAACTCACAGTCACAAGATGGCTGCTGCAGGTCCAGGCATTACATTCTCATACCAACATCCCAAGCAGGAGGGAAAGGATGGATGGATAAGAAAGGAAAAAATTTCCCAGCAATTGAAAGCTGACTTTTCTTTATGGCAAATCACAAGAGATACTTGGCAAAGGTCAGTGGAATTTCCACAGTTGATTTAGACAAATTTTGATTCATCTTCTAGGGCTGTGTATTAGTTTCCTATTGCTGATGTAACAAATTACCACAAACTTGTAGCTTAAAACAGCACAAATTTATTTTCTTACAGTTTTGCAAGTCAGAAGTCCAAAAGGGGTCTCATGGGGCTACAATCAAGGTGTTGGAAGGGCTGAGCTCCTTCTGGACACTCAAGAGGAGAATTTCCTTGTGTTCTCCAGGTTCTAGAGGCCTCCTGCACTTCTTGGTTTATGGCCCCTTCTTCACAACACTCCAACCTCTGCTTCCATCATCATATCTCCTCTGACTCTCCTGCCTCCCTCTTTCCCTTATGAAAACCTTTTTGACTACATTGGACCTACCCAGATATTCCACAATATTCTCCCCATCTCAAGATCCTTAAATTAACCCCATCTACAAAGTCCCTTTTGTCATAAAGGGTAACATTTTCACAGGTCCTAAGGATTAGGAAGTGGACGCCTTGGGGCTGGAGGACCTCATTCTGCCTAACACAGCAGAGGGGAAGAAGTGGCTCTGGGGTCAGCAACCATCAGTGTTGGCCACCCTCTATCTACATTCCCCCACGGCTCATCAGGTTCATCCCCTCCCCTCTACAAGTGTCAGAAAGGAAAGGAAAATAAGTGCTTTGTTTGTATTTAATTATGAAGGAATATTGTCTTCTAAAAGCTATTGGTGATTATAATTTTATTGCAGCAGTCAAAAGCCAGACTTTCAAATGCGCATGTTATTTTCTACATGCTAGCATAAGAGTATTAAAATGTACAGAAGCAAAATTAGAACAGAAGGAAGAGGTAAGAGTTCTTTAGATAGCTCTAATTGCATTGTTTTGCATATGGATTGGTACAGTCCATTCCAAATGACTATATATTTTTCCAGACTCCTTTTTTATGCTTTCTTTGAAAAGAGGAAAACAGTAGACAGGGAAGGGTACTAGTGACTTGACAGTTCAAACCAGTAGCTTAAAGGTCAAACTATTGACTTTGTAGCAAATCTTCTATTTTAAGAAATAAAATAATAAAATCTCTTTTATAACCAAAATAATTAGCAGAGGCCAAACTTATTCTCCCTGATATCTAATGCAGCCTTGAAAAGGAGATTCTGAATGTTGTTGCTAGCATGAAATCACTGTAGCAGACAAGAAATAACATCCTACAGGGTTTGTTTATAATCATCATGAGCTATTACCTAACAAAGATGTTCTTAGATAGATTATGCTTTAGAATTGGGCACGCAAAAAAGGTCGTAGTTTATTACCAACTCTTAATGTAGCTGTGACCACAGAGATGCAGAACATGAGGTGTTTGAGGAAATAAATAAGGAAAATTTATTGACACAGAACAATTTTTTAAAAGCAGGTGGAAAAGCTTTATTCACAGCAGGAGGCTTTTCCAACACCCTCCTTGGTGTGTAGTGTTAGAGTTGTAATTCTTCTGGGAGTATTCTTAGAGCCCAGCAAAACTTAACAGGACATTCTGACCTGGGTCCCGTTTCCACACTCACTCACTCAGTTCGTAATAAGGCCATCCCAAGGCTCTCGTCACTGTCTCTCTTTCCCCTGAGGTGTACTGCAAAAACATCATTTTTGTTTTGTCTTCATTTCACTCCCTCCATTTCACCTTAACCCACAGATCTTCTTTTCTCAAAAACTAACAGCCATCAGTTCTTCTACCTTTTGCAAGCAATTTAGTTTGATCTTCATACTGCTGGCTTAGAAGTCCCCTGAGTCAAGGGATCTGAAGTGTTCCTGGAAGCTTTGAAGGAAAGCTACTCTTTAAAGAGTCCCCATTTATTTTACCTGTCAGTCCTGTGTCTTCTTATATTCCTCTCTCCTACCTCCATCTCACCTTCCCCTTAGCAAACTTAGCAATATAACATTCAGATTCATTAAAATGTTGACTCATGATCATTGTCTGAAGTCACTTTCTTAAGAAGGCAAGAGGTAAGCACACATAATATGTATTTGCAGTGAAAGAAATACCTATCAACAATAAGACCATGAAAAACTCATCCCTGCATACAACACTCTAAGTTTTTACATAGAACGGGTTCAGATGGTCTTTGTGCCAATGCACACATTCAAAACTAGCTTCATGCTTAACTTTGGTTTGAATGTTTAAATAAAATTGATTTTAAAACAATTCCTACCCTTTTGAAGATAAAAATCACAACATGCTGAATTTGAGAAGTCGGCTTTGAATATTTCGTTTAAATAAGAAATGGATATATTGCCCTGAAAATATTTGGGAAGCTCAATATTGAAGAATTGACTTCAGGTATTGAGTGAATTCAAGATAAATTTATACTTGATCATTTGAATGTCCAACAATTGATCCTGATGTTGTCCAGCTTGTCATTGGATGTATGTTTAGTTTCCTACAGATCGCCTTGTAGGAAGACATTTACTGTATTCTTCAATTTTTTCCACAGTCCTCAAAGTAGCTTATCTAACATAGGGGAAATGCCTTAACTATCCACTGGCAGTGCTGTTTCATCAAACAAGTAATGTGGAATTTGGAGTCAGAATTTAGCCAGATTTTATCTTTCCTGTTCTTATAACCAATTAATCCTTCCAATATCCCAACACTTAAGTAACTTACCAATTTTTTCTTAGATTTTAATATTCATTTACTATTCATTTGATACGAAATGAAATTTGGTACGAAAAATGAAATTTGGTACGAAATAAAAAATCAAAATCAAAAAATCAAAAGTGAAATGTTGATTTTACAGCATTAACGTACAAAGAAATGTTATCAAAAAGTAGCTTAAAATGTCACTATTTGCAGATGATGATATTATACATAGAAAACCCTAAAGACCCTACCAAGAAACTGTTAGAACTAATAAAACAATTCAGTGAAGTTGCAGGATACAAAATCAATATACAAAAATCTGTTGCATTTCTATACACTAACAATGAACAATCAGAAAGAGAAATTAAGAAAACAATCCCATTTACAATCACATCAAAAGGAATAAAAGATTTAGGAATTAATTTAACCAAGAAAGTGAAAGATTTGTACACTGAAAACTATAATACATTCATGAAAGAAACTGAAGAAGACACAAAGAAATGGAAAGATATTCCACGCTCATGGATTATAAGAATTAATATTGTTAAAATGGCAGTATTATCTAAAGCAATCTACAGATTCAATGCAATCCATATCAAAATTCCAAAGGCATTTTTCATAGAAATAAAAAAAAATCCTAAAATTTGTGTGGAACCAAAAGACCCCAAATAGCCAAAGCAATCTTGAAAAAGAAGAACAAAACTGGAAGCATCACACTCCCTGACTTCAAACTATATTACAAAGCTATAGTAATTGAAATATCAATACTATGGTATTAGCATTAAAACAGACAGGTCATTGGAACAGAATATAGGGCCCAGAAATAAACCCACACATATATGGTCAATTAATTTTTGACAAAGGAGCCAAGAATATACAATGGGTTTTCTTCAATAAATGATACAGGGAAAACTGGATAGGCAATGCAAAAGAGTGAAACTGGACCCCTATCTTAAACAATACATAAAAATCAACTCTAAATAGATGAAAGAACCGAACATAAGACCAGAAACCATAAAACTCCTAGAAGAAAACATAGGTGGTAAATTCCTTGACATTGGTCTTGGTGATGTTTTCTTGGATTTGATACCAAAAGCAAAAATCAATAAATGCAACAACATCAAACTAAAAAGCATCTGCACAGCAAAGGAAAGCATCAGCAAAATGAAAAGACAACTATTATCAAAAAGACAAAAATAATAAGTATTAGCAAGGATGTGAAGAAAAGGGAACCCTTGTGCACTCTTTGTAGGAACGTAAATTGGTAAAGCCACTATGGAAAACAGCATGGAGGTTTTCCAAAAAATTAAAAATAGAACTACCATATGATCCAGCAATTCCATTTCTGGGAATATATTTGAAGGAAATGAAAACACTGTGTTGATGAGATATCTGCACCCTCATGCTCATAGCAGCAAAATTTACAATAGCCATAACATGGAAACAACCTAAGTGTCCATCAATGGATGAATGGATAAAGACGTGTGTGTGTGTGTGTGTGTGTGTGTGTGTGTGTGTGCGCGCGCGTGTGCGTGTATAATGGAATATTATTAAGACATAAAAAAGAATGAAACCTTGCCATTTGTGACAATATGGATGGACACTGAGGGCATTATGCTAAGTGAAATAACTCAGACAGAAAAAGACAAATACCATATGATCTCATTTACATGTGGAATATTAAAAAAAACAAAAATGAGCTCAAGCTCATAGATACAGAGAACAGGTTGGTGGTTGCCAGGGGAAGATGTCAGGAATGGGCAAAATGGGTGAAGGGAGTCAAAGGTACAAACTTCAAGTTATAAGATAAATAAGTCCTGATATAATGGTGACTATAGTTAATAATACTGTATTGTATTTTTTAATGTTGCTAAGAGGGTAGACCTTAAATTTTCTCATCAAAAGAAAAAAAATTTTGTAACTATGCACGGTGATGGATTTTTTTTTTTAATGAGTGCATTAGTATTCATTTTTTTATTTATTTTTGGCTGTGTTGGGTCTTCATTGCTGCATGCAGGCTTTCTCTAGCTGTGGTGAGCGGAGGCTACTCTTCGTTGTGGTGCGCGGGCTTCTCATTGTGGTGGCTTCTCTTGTTGTGGAGCACAGGCTCTTGGTGCAGGGGCTTCAGTAGTTGTGGCACGCAGGCTCAGTAGTTGTGGCTCACAGGCTCTAGAGCACAGGCTCAGTAGTTGTGGCAAATGGGCTTAGTTGCTCCGCAGCATGTGGGATCTTCCCTGACCAGGGCTCAAACCCATGTCCCCTGCATTAGCAGACGGATTCTTAGCCACTGTGCCACCAGGGGAGTCCTGACGGAGGTTAACTAAACTTACTGTGATGATCATTTTGAAATATACACAAATATAAAATCATTATGTTGCACACCTGAAACTAATATAATGTATTTTTTTGTAATTTTAATTTTTTATGCATTGTTTCCAAAATATATATTGCAACATGCTACAGTAATACACACATAATTTGCAAATATATACACACATATTGGAGAGTATTACTTTTTATAATGGATAGGGATGCATGATTTAAAAAAGAAGGTGTGGAGGCTTCCCTGGTGGCCCAGTAGTTGAGAATCCACCTGCCAATGCAGGGGACACGGGTTCGAGCCCTGGTCTGGGAAGATCCCACATGCCGCAGACCAACTAAGCCTGTGCGCCACAACTACTGAGCCTGTGCTCTAGAGCCCGCAAGCCACAACTACTGAGCCCGCGTGCCTAGAGCCCGTGCTCTGCAACAAGAGAAGCCACCTCAATGAGAAGCCCGCACACTGCAACAAAGACCCAATGCAGCCAAAAATAAATAAATAAATAAATTTTTATGTATATTAAATAAATAAATAAAAATAAAATTAAAAAGGTGTGGAGACTAAACTGGCACTTCACAAATGTTGATGGGCACATAAGTCACTTGGGAGATATGTTAAATGCAAATTCAGGTATAGCATGTCTGATGTGGCTAAGACTCTGCATTTCTAACAAGCTGCCTACTGACGTCCATATTTTGGTCTGGGCCATACTCTGAATTGAAATTAATATAATGTATATGTCAAATATACTCAGTTTTTAAAAGTAGTTAAACAAGTATGTTTTCCTACTTGTTTACTGTTCATAGTTAAACAAGTATATCAAGAAAGCCCGCTTCAACAAGTGGTGTTAAGAATGCTAGACAACTCCATGTAATACAATGAAATTAGAACATTCCTAACACCATATGCAAAAATAAACTCAAAATGGGCACTTCCCTGGTGGTCCAGTGGTTAAGACACTGCTCTTCCATCGAAGGAGGCATGGATTTGATCCCTGGTAGGGAAACTAAGATCCTGAATGCTCCACGGCAAGGCCAAAAATAAATAAATAAATAAATAAAACATACTGATTTAAAAAAAAAAAAATCAATATGGTTTAAAGACCTAAATGTAAGACATGACACCATAAAACTCCTAGAAGAGAACATAGGTAGAACCTTCTCAGGCATAAATTGAAGCAATATTTTCTTAGATCAGTCTCCCATGGAAAAAGAAATAAAAGTGAAAATAAACAAATGGGACCTAATCAACCTTAAAAGCTCTTTCACAGCAAAGGAAACCATCACCAAGATGAAAAGACAATCTATGGAATGGAGAAAATATTTGCAAATGATGCCACCAACAGGGGGTTAATATATAAAATATACAAACAGCTCATACAATAAAAAGATGTGGTGTATATATATACAACAGACTATTACTCAGCCATAAAAAAGAATGAAATACTGCCATTTGCAGCAACATGGATGGACCTAGAGAACATTATGCTTAGTGAAATAAGCCATACAGAGAAAGAAAAATACTATATGATATCACTTACACATGGAATCTAAAAATAATACAAGTGAAATATGTACAAAACAGAAATAGACTCACAGACATAGAAAACAAACATGGTTACTAAAGGGGAGAGGAAGAGGGGAGGGACAAATTAGGAGTATGTGATTAACAGATACAAACTATTATACATAAAATAGATAAGCAACAAAGATTTACGTACAGCACAGGGAATTATATTCCATATCTTGTAATAACTTATAATGGACTATAATCTAAAAAAAGTGACAAAAAATCAAATCACTATGCTGTACAGCTGAAACTAACACAATATTGTAAATCACCTATACTTCACTAAAAAATTAGTCTAAATTATGACCAAAAAACTCTGGAGTATATTAACTTAAAATTGGTTTCAATAAAATTTGATTTTAAAATGACAAATTGCTGAATTAAGGGAAAGGTATACCTTATTTGTGGACAGGAATACTGCAAGGATGCCAATTTTCCTTAAAATAATTTATAAAATGAATGTGATACCAATTAAAATATCAACAAGAGCTAATTTTAAATTTCGTATGTGAAAATGAACATTCAAGAATAGTCAGGATAGGGCTTCCCTGCTGGCGCAGTGGTTGGAAACCTGCCTGCCAATGCAGGGGACACGGGTTCGAGCCCTGGTCCAGGAGGATCCCACATGCCGCAGAGCAACTGAGCCCCTGCTCCACAACTACTGAGCCCATGTGTGACAACTACTGAGCCTGCGCTCTGGAGCCCGTGCTCCGCAGCTGGAGAGGCCACTGCAGTGAGAAGCCCGTGCACCACAGTGAAGACCCAATGCAGCCAAAGATAGATAAATTAAATAAATAAAAATTTTAAAAATAAATAAAACCCGACTTAATTGCAAAAAAAAAAAAAAAGAATAGTCAAGATAGTCTGAAAAAGAAGAGTAATCAGGGCAAACCCAAACGTACCAGATACTCAAATACATTATTATGACACAGTAATTAAAATGGTATGATACAAGTGCATGATTAGACAGACAAACCATGGAATAGAATACAGACATTTAGAAGATTATATGGTAGACTTGCAAATCAAAGGAGGGAATGAATTACTCAACAAATGCTGTTGGGAGGGACTTCCCTGGTGGTGCAGTGGTTAAGAATCCGCCTCCCAGCGCAGGGGACACAGAAGCAAACCCTGGTCCAGAAAGATCTGACATGCCGTGGAGCAACTAAGCCCGTGCTCCACAACTACTGAGCCCGTGCTCTGGAACCCGCAAGCCACAACTACTGAACCCATACACCACAACTACCGAAGCCCATGTGCCTAAAGCCCATGTTCTGGAACAAGAGAGGCCACCACAATGAGAAGCCTGCACACCGCAATGAACAGTAGCCCCTGCTCGCCACAACTAGAGAAATACTGCGTGCAGCAACAAAGACACAATGCAGCCAAAAGTAAATAAATAAAATAAAAATTAATAAATAAATGCTATTGGGAAAATTAAGTAGCACTTTACCAATTTGCATAAAAATATAAATTGGGGCTTCCCTGGTGGCGCAGTGGTTGAGAGTCCGCCTGCTGATGCAGGGGACACAGGTTTGTGCCCCGGTCCGGGAAGATCCCACATGCCGCAGAGCGGCTGGGCCCGTGAGCCATGGCCGCTGAGCCTGCGCATCTGGAGCCTGTGCTCTGCAACGGGAGAGGCCACAACAGTGAGAGGCCCGCGTACCGCAAAAAAAAAAAAAAAAATATATATATATATATATATATATATATATATAAATTGGATTGCTCCTTATTCTTTACAGAAAAATTAATTACAGACTAAGTGTAAAAATAAATACTATCGAGGCATTAAAAGAAAATATAAAGAGTTTGTTTAACTGTTCTGGGGTGGAGAAAGACTTTTAAGTATGCCACAAAATACAGAAAACTTAAAAAGAAGATGATAAACATGACCACATATCATAAAAAATGTTCTGCCTAGGAAAAAGAGCGCAAAGTCAAAGGTCAAATAACAACCTGAGAAAAATATTTGCAACATATATTATAGACAACAGCTACCTTTGTTAGCATATAAAATATTTCTACAAATCAATAAGGAAAAAACCAAGAGCCTCAAAGAAAAATAGGGGAGGACATCATTCAAAGTAAAGGAAACCAATGGCTTTCAAAGACCTGAAATGAGGCTCAGCATTACACATAATAGCCATCTGAATTTACAGGTACAGTGGGATACCATTTTTCACCTATTATATGAGCAATGACCCAAAAATATGGTAACATTGTGTTGTTTTCCTATATCAAAGGAAACAAACATGCTAAATCGTGGTTGGTAGGTTGCAAATAGGTACAGCCTCTAGAGCAAATATTTTGGCAATATATATCAGAATCTCAAACTCACATACCCAGAGATCCAGCCCAAGAGAAAGAAAACCAATAGGAGATAAATATAGATAGATATAGAGTATATAGATATTGATATGGATATAGATATGGATATATAGATATAGAGTGTAGATATAGATAGATATAGAGTACAGATATAGATATAGATATAAAGGGAGATTTATTATAGGAATTGGCTCACACAATCTGCAATCTGCAAGCTAGAGAACCAAGAAAGCAAATGGCGAGAAGGACCTTCAAGATGGCGGAGCAGTAAGATGTGGAGATCACCTTCCTCCCCACAAATACATCAAAAATACATCTACATGTAGAACAACTCCTACAGAACACCTACTGAACGCTGGCAAAAGGCCTCAGACTCCCCGAAAGCAAGAAACTCCCCACGTACCTGGGTACGGCAAAAGGAAAAAAGAAAAAACGGAGACAAAAGAATAGGGACAGGACCTGCACCAGTGGGAGGGAGCTGTGAAGGAGGAAAAGTTTCCACACACTAGGACGCCCCTTCACTGGAGACGGGGGCTGGGCAGGGGGGAAGCTTCAGAGCCACGGAGGAGAGTGCAGCAACAGTGGTGCAGAGGGCAAAGCAGAGAGATTCCCGCACAGAGGATCGGTGCCAACCAGCACTCACCAGCCCGAGAGGCTTGTCTGCTCACCCGCCGGGGCGGGCGGGGCTGTGAGCTGAGGCTCAAGCTAAGCAGGTCAGATCCCAGGGAGAGGACTGGGATTGGCTGCATGAACAGAGCCTGAAGGGGGCAAGTGCACCACAGCTAGCTGGGAGGGAGTCCAAGAAAAAGTCTGGAACTGCCTAAGAGTCAAGAGACAATTGTTTCGGGGTGCGCGAGGAGAGGGGATTCAGAGCACTGCCTAAATGATCTTCAGAGATGGGTGAGAGCCACGGCTATCAGCGTGGACACCAGAGACGGGTATGAAACGCTAATGTTGCTGCTGTAGCCACCAAGAAGCCTGTGTGTAGGCACAGGTCACTTTCCACACCTCCCCTCCCGGGAGCCTTGCAGCCTGCCGCTGCCACGGTCCCCTGATCCAGGGACAACTTCCCTGGGAGAACACACAGCCTCAGGCTGTTGCAACTTCACGCTGGCCTCTGACACCACAGGCTCGCCCCGCATTCCTTACCCCTCCCTCCCCCTGCCCTGAGTGAGTCAGAGCCCCCTAATCAGCCCCTGCTTTAATGCCCTCCTCTCTGGGTGGGGAACAGATGCCCTCAGGTGACCTACACGCAGCAGTGGAGCCAAAACCAAAGCTGAAACGCAGGAGCTGTGAGAACAAAGAAGAGAAAGGGAAAATTATCCATGCAGCCTCAGGAGCAGTGAATTAAATCTCCACAAGCAACTTGATGTACCCTGCATCTGTGGAATACTTGAATAGACAACAAATCATCCCAACATTGAGGCAGTGGAATTTGGGAGCAACTGTACACTTGGGGTCTGCTTTCTGCGGCTGACTAGTTTCTGATTTACATGGTTATCTTAGGTTGGTTTTTAGCGCTTGTTATCATTGGTGGATTTGTTTATTGATTTGGTTTCTCTCTTCTTTTTTTTATTATTCCGTTTTTATTTTTTATTTTTATAATTTTTAAATTTTTTTATTTTACTAATATATATAGTTTTTTAGTTTGATAACTTTATTTTTTCTTTCTTTCTTTTTTGTCTCACTTTTCTTCTGAACCATGTGGCTGACAAGGTGTTGGTGCTCCAGTCGGGAGTCAGGTCTGAGCCTTAGAGGTGGGAGAGCCAAGTTCTGGACATTGGAACACCAGAGAACTCCTGGCCACATGTAATATCAATTGGTGAGACTTCTCCCAGAAATCTCTGTCTCAATGCTAGGACACAGGGACATGCAACAACCAGCAAGCTCCAGTGCTGGACATCCCATGCCAAACAACCAGCAAGACAGGAAGACAACCCCACCCATTAGCAGAGAGGCTGCCTAAAATCATACCAAGTTTACAGATGCGCCAAAACACACCACCGGACTCGCTCCTGCCCACCAGAAGACAAGATCCAGCCTCATCCACCAGAAGAGAGGCACCAGTACCCTCCACCAGGAAGCCTACACAACCCAGTGAACCAACCTTACTAACTGAGGGGAAACACCAGAAACAATGGGAACGTCAAACCTGCAGCCTGCGAAAAGGAGACCCCCAAAACAGTAACTTAGGCAAAATGAGAAGACAGAAATACACAGCAGATGAAGGAGCAAGGTAAAAACCCACCAGACCAAACAAATGAAGAGGAAATAGGCAGTCTGCCTGAAAAAGAAGTTAGAGTTATGATACTAAAGATGATCCAGAATTTTGGAAATAGAATTGAGAAAATACAAGAAACGTTTAACGAGGACCTAGAAGAACTAAACAGCAAACAAACAATGATGAACAACACAATAAATGAAATTTAAAATTCTCTAGAAGGAATCAATAGCAGAATAACTGAGGCAGAAGAACGGATAAGTGACCTGGAAGATAAAATAGAAGAAATAAATACCACAGCGCAGAATAAAGAAAAAAGAATGAAAACAATTGAGGACAGTCTCAGAGACCTCTGGGACAACGTTAAACGCACCAACATTTGAATTATAGGGGTCTCAGAAGAAGAAAAAAGAAAGGGATTGGGAAAATACTTGAAGACATTACAGGTGAACAATTCCCTAATATGGGAAAGGAAATAATCAAGTCCAGGAAGAACAAAGAGTCCCATACAGGATAAATCCAAGGAGAAACACAACAAGACACATATTAATCAAACTACCAAAAATTAAATACAAAGAAAAAATATTAAAAGCAGCAGGGATAAGCAAACACATACAAGGGGATCCCCATAAGGATAACAGCTGATCTTCCAGCAGAAACTCTGCAAACCAGAATGGAGTGGCAGGATGTATTTAAAGTGATGAAAGGGAAAAACCTACAACCAAGATTACTCTACCCAGCAAGGATCTCATTCAGATTCAATGGAGAAATCAAAACCTTTATAGACAAGGAAAAGTTAAAAGAATTCAGCACCACCAAATCAGCTTTAAAACAAATTCTAAAGGAACTTCTCTAGGCAGGAAACACAAGAGAAGGAAAAGGCCTACAATAACAAATGCAAAACAATAAAGAAAATGGTATTAGGAAAATGCATATAACTACCTTAAATGTAAATGGATTAAATTCTCCAACCAAAAGACACAGACTGGCTGAATGGAGAAACAAGACTCGTATATTTGCTGTCTACAAGAGACCCACTTCAGACCTAGGGACACATACAGACTGAAAGTGAGGGGACGGAAAAAGATATTCCATGCAAATAAAAATCAAAAGAAAGCTGCAGTAGCAATTCCCATATCACACAAAACAGACTTTAAAATAAAGACTATTGCAAGAGACAAAGAAGGACACTATATAATGATAAAGGGATCAATCCAAGGAGATATATAATTGTAAATATTTATGCACCCAACATAGGAGCACCTCAAGACATAAGGCAAATGCTAACAGCCATGAAAGGGGAAATTGACACTAACACAATAAGAGTAGGGGATCTTAACACCCCACTTCCACCAATGGAGAGATCAACTGAAATAAAAATAAATTAGGAAACACAAGCTTTAAATGATACATTAAAAAAAAGATACTTAATTGACATTGATAGGACATTCCATACAAAATCAACAGAATAGACCAGAGGGCAGACGGCAGAACCAAGAACTACAAGCCTGCAGCCTGTGGAACAAAAACCACATTCACAGAAAGACCGACAACATGAAAAGGCAGAGGACTATGTACCAGATGAAGGAACAAGATAAACAACTAAATGAAGTGGAGATAGGCAACATTCCAGAAACAGAATTCCGAATAATGATAGGGAAGATGATCCAGGACCTCTGGGGAAAGAATGGAGGCAAAGATCGAGATGATGCAAGGAATGTTTAACAAAGATCTAGAAGAATTAAAGAAAAAACAAACAGAGATGAACAATACAATAGCTGAAATGAAAAGTAAACTAGAAGGAATCAATAGCAGAATAACTGAGGCAGAAGAACGGATAAGTGACCTGGAAGGCAGAATGGTAGAATTCATTGCTGCAAAACAGAATAAAGAAAAAAGAATGAAAAGAAATGAAGACAGCCTAAGAGACCTCTGGGACAACAGTTAACGCAACAACATTCACCTTATCAGGGTCCCAGAAGGAGAAGAGAGAGAGGAAGAACCCGAGAAAATATTTGAAGAGATTAGAGTCAAAAAATTCCCTAACATGGGAAAAGAAATAGCCACCTAAGTCCAGGAAGTGCACAGAGTCCCAGGCAGGATAAACCAAACGAAAAACACAGCAAGACACATCGTAATTAAATTGGCAAAAATTAAAGAAAAATTACTGAAAGGACAAAGGGAAAAATGACAAATAACATACAAGGGAACTCCCATAAGGTTAAAAGCTGATTTCTCAGCAGAAATTCTACAAACCACAAGGGGGTAGCATGATATACTTAAAGTGATGAAAGGGAAGAACCGACAACCAAGATTACTCAATGCAGCAAGGATCTCATTCAGATTCAATGGAAAAATCAAAAACAGACAAGCAAAAGCGAAGAGAATTCAGCGCCAGCAAATCAGCTCTACAACAAATGCTAAAGGAACTTCTCTAAGCAGGAAACACAAGAGAAGAAAAGCACCTACGAAAACAACCCAAAAACAATTAAGAAAATGGTAATTGGAACATACATACCGATAATTACCTTAAACGTGAATGGATAAAATGCTCCAACCAAAAGACACAGGCAGCCTTCCATGGTGGCACAGTGGTTGGGAGTCCACCTGCCAATGCAGGGGACACGGGTTCATGCCCCGGTCTGGGAAGATCCCACATACCGCAGAGCGGCTGGGCCCATGAGCCATGGCCGCTGAGCCTGCGCATCCGGAGCCTGTGCTCCGCGACGGGAGAGGCCACAACAGTGAGAGGCCCACATACTGCAAAAAAAAAAAAAAAAAAAAAAGACACAGGTTTGCTGAATGGATACAAAACCAAGACCCATACATATGCTGTCTACAAGAGACCCACTTCAGAACTAGGGACACATACAGACTGAAAGTGAAGAGATGGAAAAAGATATTCCATGCAAATGGAAATCAAAAGAAAGCTGGAGTAGCAATCCTCATATCAGATAAAATAGACTTTAAAATAAAGAAAGTTGGGCTTGCCTGGTGGCGCAGTGGTTGAGAGTCCACCTGCCGATGCAGGGGACACAGGTTCGTGCCCCGGTCCGGGAGGATCCCACATGCTGCAGAGCGGCTGGGCCCGTAAGCCATGGCCGCAGAGCCTGTGCTCTGCGGCAGGAGAGTCCAAGGCAGTGAGAGGCCCGCGTACCGCAGAAAAACAATAAAGAATGTTACAAGAGACAAGGAAGGAAACTACATAATGATCAACGGGTCAATCCAAGAAGAAGATATAACAATTATAAATATATATACACCCAACATAGGAGCACATCAATGCATAAGGCAACTGCTAACAGCTGCAAAAGAGGAAATCAACAGTAACACAATAATAGTGGGGGACTTTAACACCTCACTTACACCAATGGACAGATCATCCAAACAGAAAATTAATACAGAAACAGAAGCTTTAAATGACACATAGACCAGATAGATTTAACTGATATATATAGGACATTCCATCCAAAAACACCAGATTACACTCTTTTCTCAACTGCACACGGAACATTCTCCAGGATAGATCACATCTTGGGTCACAAATCAAGCCTCAGTAAATTTAAGAAAATTGAAATCATATCAAGCATCTTTTCTGACAATAACGCTATGAGATTAAAATCAATTACAGGAAAAAAACGTAAAAAAACACAAAAACATGGAGGCTAAACAATACGCTCCTAAATAACCAAGACATCACTGAAGAAATCAAAGAGCAAATCAAAAAATACCTAGAGACAAATGACAATGAAAACATGACGATCCAAAACCTATGGGATGCAGCAAAAGCAGTTCTAAGAGGGAAGGTTATAGCTACACAAGCCTGCCTCAAGAAATAAGAGAAATCTCAAATAAACAATCTAACCTTACACCTAAAGGAGCTAGAGACAGAAGAAGAAACAAAACCCAAAGTTAGCAGAAGGAAAGAAATCATAAAGATCAGAGCAGAAATAAATGAAATAGAAACAAAGAAAAGAATAGCAAACATCAATAAAACTAAAAGATGGTTCTTTTGAGAAGATAAACAAAATTGATAAACCTTTAGCCAGACTCATCAAGAAAAAGAGGGGGACTTTCCTGGTGGCGCAGTAGTTCAGAGTCCGCCTGCTGATGCAGGGGACACGGGTTCATGCCCCAGTCTGGGAAGATCCCACATGCCACGGAGCGGCTGGGCCTGTTAGCCATGTCTGCTGGGCCTGTGTGTCCAGAGCCTGTGCTCTGCAACGGGAGAGGCCACAACAGTGAGAGGCCCGTGTACCGCTAAAAAAAAAAAAGAAGAAGAAGAAGAAAAAGAGGGAGAGGACTCAAATCAATAAAACTAGAAATGAAAAAGGAGAAGTTACAACAGACACTGCAGGAATACAAAGCATCCTAAGAGACTACTACAAGCAACTCTATGCCAATAAAATGGACAACCTGGAAGAAATGGACAACCTGGAAGAAAGGGACAAATTCTTAGAAAGGTATGACCTTCCAAGACTTAATCAGGAAGAAACAGAAAATATGAACAGACCAATCACAAGTAATCAAATTGTAACTGTGATTAAAAATCTTCCAACAGACAGAAGTCCAGGACAGGATGGCTTCACAGGTGAATTCTATAAGACATTTAGAGAAGAGCTAACACCCATCCTTCTCAAACTCTTCCAAAAAATTGTGGAGGAAGGAACACTCACAAACTCATTCTATGAGGCCACCATCACCCTGATACCAAAACCAGACAAAGATAATACAAAAAAAGAAAATTACACACCAATATCACTGATGAATATAGATGCAAAAGTCCTCAACAAAATACTAGCAAACAGAATCCAACAACACATTAAAACGATCATACACCATGATGAAGTGGGATTTATCCCAGGGATGCAACGATTCTTCAATATACACAAATCAATCAATGTGAGACACCATATTAACAAACTGAAGAATAAAAAACCATACGATCGGGCTTCCCTGGTGGCGCAGTGGTTGAGGGTCCGCCTGCCGATGCGGGGGACGCGGGTTCGTGCCCTGGTCTGGGAGGATCCCATATGCCGTGGAGCGGCTGGGCCTGTGGGGCATGGCCGCTGGGCCTGTGCGTCCGGAGCCTGTGCTCCGCAGGGGGAGGGGCCACGGCGATGAGAGGCCCGCGTACCGCCAAAAAAAACCCAAAAAAAACAAAACAAAAAAAAAAAAACCATACGATCATCTCAATAGATGCAGAAAAAGCTTTTGACAAAATTCAACACCCATTTATGACAAAAACTCTCCAGAAGATGGGCATAGGGGAAAGCTACCTCAACATAATAAAGGTCATGTATGACAAACCCAGAGCAAACATCTTTCTCAATGGCGAAAAACTGAAAGCATTTCCTCTAAGATCAGGAACAAGACAAGGATGTCCACTCTCACCACTATTATTCAACATAGTTTTGGAAGTCCTAGCCATGGCAATCAGAGAAGAACAAGAAATAAAAGGCCTACAAATTGGAAAAGAAGAAGTACAACTGTCACTGTTTGCAGATGACATGATACTATACATAGAGAATCCTAAAGATGCCACCAGAAAACTACTAGAGCTAATCAATGAATTTGGTAAATTTGCAGGATACAAAATTAATGCACAGAAATATATTGCATTCCTATACACTAATGATGAAATATCTGAAAGGGAAATTAAGGGAACACTCCCATTTACCATTACAACAAAAAGAATGAAATACCTAGGAATAAACCTACCTAGGGAGACAAAAGACCTGTATGCAGAAAACTATAAGACACAGATGAAAGCAATAAAAGAGGATACAAACAGATGGAGAGATATACCATGTTCTTGGATTGGAAGAATCAATATTGTAAAAATGAGTGTACTACACAAAGCAATCTACAGATACAATGCAAACCCTATCAAACTACCAATGGCATTTTTCACAGAACTAGAACAAAAAATTTCACAATTTGTATGGAAACACAAAAGACCCCGAATAGCCAAAGCAATCTTGAGAAAGAAAAATGGAGCTGGACGAATCAGGCTCCGGGACTTCAGACTATGCTACAAAGCTACAGTAATCAAGACAGTGTGGTACTGGGACAAAAACAGAACTATAGGTTAAGGGAACAGGACAGAAAGCCCAAAGATAAACCCACACACATATGGTCCCCTTATCTTTGATAAAGGAGGCAAGAATATACTATGGAGTAAAGACAGGTTCTTCAGTAGGTGAAAACAAGACAGCTACATGTAAAAGAATGAAATTAGAACACTCCTTAACACCGTATATAAAAATAAACTCAAAATGGATTAAAGATCTAAATATAAGGCCAGACACTATAAAACTCTTAACTCTTAGAGAAAAACATAGGCAGAACACTCTATGACATAAATCACAGCAAGATCCTTTTGGACCCACTTCCTAGAGAAACGGAAATAAAAATAAACAAATGGGACCTAATGAAACTTCAAAGCTTTTGCACAGCAAAGGAAACCATAAACAAGACGAAAAGACAACCCTCAGAATGGGAGAAAATATTTGCAAATGAAGCAAGTGACAAAGGATTAATCTCCAAAATATACAAGTAGCTCATGCAGCTCAATAGCAAAAGAACAAACAACCTAATCCAAAAATGGGCAGAAGATCTAAATAAACATTTCTCCAAAGAAGATATACAGATTGCCAACAAACACATGTAAGGATGCTCAACATCACTAATCATTAGAGAAATGCAAATCAAAACTACAATGAGGTGGGCTTCCCTGGTGGCACAAGTGGTTGAGAGTCTGCCTGCTGATTCAGGGGACAGAGATTCGTGCCCTGGTCCGGTAGGATCCCATATGCCGTGGAGCAGCTGGGCCCGTGAGCCATGGCCGCTGAGCCTGCGCATCCGGAGCCTGTGCTCGGCAATGGGAGAGGTCACAACAGTGAGAGGCCCACGTATCGCAAAAAAAAACAACAACAACAAAACACTACAATGAGGTATCACCTTACACTGGTCAGAATGTCCATCATCAAAAACTCTACAAACAATAAATGCTGGAGAGGGTGTGGATCAAAGGGAACCGTCCTGCACTGTTGGTGAGAATGTAAATTAATACAGCCACTATGGAGAACAGTAAGGAGGTTCCTTAAAAAACTAAAACTAGAACTACCATATGACCCAGCAATCCCACTACTGGGCATATACCGTGAGAAAACCGTAATTTCAAATGAGTCATGTACTACAATGTTCATTGCAGCTCTATTTACAATAGGCAGGACATGGAAGAGCTTAAGTGTCCATCGACAGATGAATGGATAAAGAAGATGTGGCACATATATACAGTGGAATATTACTCAGCCATAAAAAGAAATGGAGTTATTTGTAGTGAGTTAGATGGATCTAGAGTCTGTCATAGAGAGTGAAGTGAGTCCGAAAGAGAAAAACAAATACCGTATGCTAATACATATATATGGAATGTAAAAAAAATATGGTTCTGAAGAACCTGGGGGTAGGACAGGAATAAAGATGCAGACATAGAGAATGGACTTATGGACACAGGGAGGGGGAAAGGTAAGCTAGGACGAAGTGAGGGAGTGGCATGGACATATATACACTGCCAAATATATAATAGATAGTTGGGAAGCAGCTGCATAGCACAGGGACCACCTAGAGGGGTGGGATAGGGAAGGTGGGAGGGAGACGCAAGAGGGAGGGGATATGGGAATATTTGTGTACCTATAGCTGATTCACTTTGTTATACAGTAGAAACTAACACAACATTGTAAAGCAATTATACTCCAATAAAGATGTAAAAAAAAAAAAAACGGGCTTCTCTGGTGGCGCAGTAGTTAAGAATCCACCTGCCAATGCAGGGTACATGGGTTCGAGTCCCGGTTCAGGAAGATCCCACGTGCTGCGGAGCAACTAAGCCCATACACCACAACTAGTGAAGCCCGCGCACCTAGAGCCCATGCTCTGCAGCAAGAGAAGCCACCAGCAATGAGAAGCCTGGGCACAGCAACCAAGAGTAGCCTCCACTGGCCACAACTAGAGAAAGCCCACATGCAGGAACGAAGACCCAACGCAGCCAATAAATAAATAAATAAATATATTAAAAAAAAAAAAAAAAAGCAAATGGCATAATTCAGTCCAAGTTCAAAAGCCTGAGGACCATGGGGCTGTGAGTATAAGTCCTGGTGTCCGAGGCCCGACAACCGGGAGCTCCGATGTCCAAGTGCTAGAGATGATTGACATCCCAGCTCAAAAAGAAGAGAGGGAATCCACCCTTTCTGCACCTTCTTGTTCCATCTGGGCCCCCAATGGATTGGATGATGCCCACCCACATTGGTGAGGGTTGATGTCTTCACTCATCCCTGAATCAAATGCTAATGTCTTCCAGAAACACCCTCACAGACACACCCAGAAATAGTGTTTCACCAGTTATCTGGCCATCCCTTAGAACAGCCAAGTCGATATATAACATTAACCATCACACCTACCTTTACAAGGTCATGGGAGTGCCATCATATACACAGGCACCAACTTAGCAATGAAGAAGAGGGAAAGGAAATAACTCTGGAAGGCTGATAATTTATCTAAAGAGACTGTTTTAAATGAAAAAGAAAATTTTAACCAGAAAAATACTAAGTTAACTTTAATTAAGAAGTTTAAGTTATAGTTTCCATACTCATATGATAGAGGTTTAAAAGCAATAAAGATAAATAAAGAACCTTCACAGTTTTTGGTATACATAAGTGTCTGTTAAATGTTAACCTCAAAGCCTAGGTAATACATGGAAAAGGTATGAACTAAAAAAGATGGCAGTGAGGATGGACAGAAGAATATTCAAGAATCCAATTGGGGGCTTCCTTGGTGGCGCAGTGGTTGAGAGTCCGCCTGCCGATGCAGGGGACACAGGTTCGTGCCCCGGTCCGGGAAGATCCCACATGCCGCGGAGCGGCTAGGCCTGTGAGCCATAGCCGCTGAGCCTGCGCGTCCGGAGCCTGTGCTCCACAACGGGAGAGGCCACAACAGTGAGAGGCCCGCGTACAGCAAAAAAAAAAAAAAAAAAAAAAAGAATCCAACTGGATGTAGACAGCATAGGAAAAAAGAAATCTATGTGTCAAGGTTTCATGTTTGAATGCTTTACTTGGCAGTGGTACTATTCACTGATATGTGCCCTGGCCTCTTTCTGAGCTCACCATTGAGTGGTGGAGCTAATAACTATGAATCTTCTAACGATGTGATAGGAAGCAAGTAGGAAAGGCAAATAGCCTCCTTTTCCCCCACCAAATTTACCATCCTTTTCAGTGGTGAATCCTGGTCTCATGCGGATGTTACTTCCTCCAGAAAATGCTGACCTGAGCTGGACTCCATAGCTCATCTGTGAAAAATCTGGGATAAGATTTCAATAATGACTTGGGTATAACAAGAAATAAACTAGAAAACCTAAACCTATAAGAGATGAGTCGCTTTCCAGAGACTGCAGAACCCAGTGCATTCTGGGTCCTATAGTGGGTACCAACTTGGTGATCCTTCTCACTCCCTGCTAAAAAAATTAAAAGTTCGGGAATTCCCTGGTGGTCCAGTGGTTAGGACTCAGCCCTGTCACTGCGGGGGCCCGGGTTCAATTCCCGGTCAGGAACTAAGATCCCACAAGCCACGCAGTGCAGCCAAAAAATCAGTAAATAAAATAAATTAAAAATAATAAAAAACAAAATATAGGGGCTTCGCTGGTGGCACAGTTGTTAAGAATCTGCCTGCCAATGCGGGTAACATGGGTTCCAGCCCTGGTCGAGGGAGGATCCCACATGCCTCGGAGCAGCTAAGCCGGTGCGCCACAACTTCTGAGCCTTCACTCTAGAGCCCTCAAGCCACAACTACTGAGCCCACGTGCCACAACTACTGAAGCCCACGAGCCTAGAGCCCATGCTCCACAACAAGAGAAGCCACCACAATGAGAAGCCCGTGCACCACAACGAAGGGTAGCCCCTGCTCGCCGCAACTAGAGAAAGTGCACGCACAGCAACAAAGACCCAACACAGCCAAGAATAAATAAACTGCAAAATGTCATTTAAAAAAATTAAATTAAATTAAATAAAGTTCATGCTTAAATATCTACTCTTTTTGAAATCTCAAAATCCCTCTCCTATCTGCTGCAGGTTTGCCATCCATGTACTGACTTCCACTGAGAACATACTACTTGCCTTTAAAACAATAATGAGAGGGACTTCCTTGTAGTCCAGCAGTTAAAACTCTGCACTTCCACTGCAGGGGCCGTGGGTTCAATCCCTGGTCGGGGAACTAAGACCCCATTGCCACGCAGTGCAGCCAAAAAGTAGGAAAAAAAAACAAACAATAATGAGGGATCTTACCCCACTGGGATGTATCTCATTTCATGGTCTCAGCCAACAAATTATGTCAAAATATATCACAGTCCACCTTATATCTCTACAAGACATAGATGCACACAATACTGAAGAACAGGAATAGTTTCCTTGCAGTTTGCTGATTCAAAGCAGAGAACAGGGAAGATAACTTTGACAGGCATGTTAAGAATGGCAAGACACAAAGACCTGAGATCATAAATTAGGTAAGAAACAAACCAGGTCCATGAAGGAAAACTGTATCTTATTTGGAAATGGAACAAGATGTTTACTAAGAGTGTCAAGTTGAATGTGCTATCCAGGTTTCTTGTTTAAGATCAAGTAAACTGGAGTCCTTACACACTAAAGAAGAGGAATAGGAGTAGGTATGTGTGGTGGTGCACCTCTGAATCTTGCTTCCACATCTTCCCAGAAGGCCAGCTGTGGTCTGAGAACAGATGGAGAACTTCACAGTGAAGTTATATGAGGTTGATCTATGCCCCCTTCATCTTCTCTGACTCCACACAAGCATTACAGTTTGATAGCCCCACAGACTTTGAGTGCCTGAAATTACAGACAATGACTTCATTCAAGTTGATTCCATGAACAGAAACAAATTCCACCACGTTTGCATTAGACAGCCATCATCTTGACTGTGTAATGTCATTTGACATAAATTTTCTAGTATAGCAGTCTATCATTTAACCAAAAGATAATTTAGGTTAAGTTGCCCCCTAGAGGCAGCTGGAAAAACACTAAAACTGTCTAGAAATAAGAGAAAGTCCAAATAAAATGTTAGTAAACAGAAAATGCAGAAATGGATAATAGAATCCTTACATTTTATATATTTCCTGTTTTCAGAACAAAGACTGGAGAGAAGATCTCTAATCATCTGTTTTACATAAATATTTACCCCAGTTGCTGAGATACAATTTTTTTAAAATCCTGTCCCCCCAAAAAATGATCTTCTGGTAAATTGGTATCACTCAGTAATTCAACAACAAATGAGATGGCAGAGCATAAAGAAAGACAACAGACAATCAGAATAGTTGATTTTCCCAGAAATAAATATCGATTTCTAAATGCACATTTGCTTTAACAAGCTGCATACTGGTGTGACTTTTTGATATTGTTGTTACAGGGTTTTTTTTTGGTTTTTTTTCCTTTGTGGTACGTGGGCCTCTCACTGCTGTGGCCTCTCCCGTTGCGGAGCACAGGCTCCAGACGCTCAGGCTCAGCGGCCATGGCTCACGGGCTCAGCCGCTCTGCGGCATGTGGGATCTTCCCGGACCAGGGCACGAACCCGTGTCCCCTGCATCGGCAGGCACACTGCCAACCACTGTGCCACCAGGAAAGCCCTGTTGTTACAGTTTTTAAAGTTCTGTTTTTATATCATTAAGAAATCTTTTGTGTGTCACTTCACTATACCCACTGATCCGATTTTAAAATGGCTTTTAATCAAGAAAAACAGGGAGGTGTTGATGCTTCGCTTTTTGTGGCATGCATAATGCAGCTGGAATTTTCCATCCCCAAGTAAGAATCCAGTGCAATCCTCATTCCCTGATGAGAGTTCCAAAGGAAAGAAAAGGACCAGTTTAATGATTGCTGAAGGCAGTGGGCCTGCAATACCATTGACTACAATTTAGAGCAAGAAGTTGCCTGCAGAGGAAAATGGGCCTGGTTCAATTGCAATTATTGATACTTTCAATCAACAGCATTTTCGTTCGTGAAAATAAATTAATGGCAGGTATAAAAGAGGAGTTCAAAGGCTCAAACTGAAATTTAAAAATGGTTTAGGGAAAGCAGCATAAAGCTGATTTGAAGATGATAAATATTTAGAATTTAGAAAAAATAAGCCTCAGAGTTGGGAGAAGGGACAGAGCTGGTAATTGACCATTTCTTGGGTAATGATTAATGTATGTAAAAATGTAATTTACTAACTGGGAAATGTTCACTCCTTTCATAGCATAATGGTTTCCATCTTCTAAAAGAGATCTCTAAAATTAACCATCAATGAACAACATTTCTTTAAAAATAAAAAATTCCCGCACATTAAAGTTCATATTCTATTGTGTTTCTACACAAGTATGTCCAAAATCTCAATAAATTTTTAAGATCAACTGCTTACTTGCACAATTTGTATATGTCAGGTGGTGTTACATAACTAACACACATCACTTAGTGTGTTAAGTGATAAAAGACTTGCATGCAAAACAACAATGAATATTTAAAAATGAAAAGTACATCCCTATAATAATTGTTCAATTTAGATAACTTCAAATTACAAAGAATGTAAACTAATACAACTTGTTCTATGCTTTTAAAGATTCTAGATATAGCTCAAATTGGGATTTGATAGGGAATTCCCTGGCGGTCCAGTGGTTAAGACTCCATGCTTTCACTGGCGCGGCCAAAATAAAAAAACAAAATTTTTTTAAAAAAAGGATTTGATAGATGGCAAATGCTTCCAGGCCTCACATTTTATCTGAGGCTGTGTTTAGTAGCCTAATTGTGAATTGTTTCAGTGGTACCTGGAAAGCCCATTCCAACTAAAGTTTTCTTTTTAATTTTCTGCCATTATCCCTGCAAACTTCCTATTCAGAAACTGCTACTCTGATTTCACAAAGGGTTTGAGGCAGTTTTCACTCATGCCAGATGTCAACTGCAGTTTAGCCAGGCACCCTGCTCCATATCTTCTCATATCCGACCCAGGCTAATGGAGGAGTCTCCATTTCAAACACTGCCCATCACTGTGGTGAAGAGAAAAAAATGTTCTGGAGGGTCCCACAACTGGCTATTTAATGCCTTGATCTCAAAGTGATACGTATCATTTCTGATTACAACTAACTTGTCACATGGCCCTGCCCAACCACAAGAGAATCAGGAAAAGCAATCCTAACCAGGGGGAAAAATGGAAATATTTAAGAAATAGTGTTTATGACTCTCAGAGAGGTATCATCAGTTTTTTGCTATTACGAACAATGTTGCAAAGAATAACCTTGTATAACTATCATTTTGCAAGTATATCTGTAAGATTCCAGAAATGGAATTGTTGGACCAAAGGTTTTAACCATTTGTAATTTTGATAGATTATTATCAAAGTTGCTTTAAATAGCAATCTCTACAATCCGTTTAAAATTGGACTTGTAGAATTTCAAATTATGCATGAAATTTTTTTTATATTTTATTTTTTAACATTTTTATTGGAGTATAATTGCTTTACAATGGTGTGTTAGTTTCTGTTTTATAACAAAGTGAATCAGTTATGCATATACATATATCCCCATATCTCTTCCCTCTTGCATCTCCCTTCCTCCCACCCTCCCTGTCCCACCCCTCTAGATGGTCACAAATCACTGAGCTGATCTCCCTATGCTATGCGACTGCTTCCTACTAGCTATCTATTTTACATTTGGCAGTGTATATATGTCCATATATACACTACCACTCTCTTACTTTGTCCCAGCTTACCCTTCCCCTTCCACATGTCCTCAAGTCCATTCTCTAGTAGGTCTGTCTTTATTCCCGTCTTGCCCCTAGGTTCTTCATGACCAATTTTTTTTTTTTATATTCCATATATATGTGTTAGCATATGGTATTTGTTTTTCTCTTTCTGACTTACTTCACTCTGTATGACAGACTCTAGGTCCATCCACCTCACTACAAATAACTCAATTTATGCATGAAATTTTTAGAATACCTCAGCTGAGTAAATCTCAATGGATTTATGAGATGTACACACAAATAGCTGTATTATGTGGCCATTTATGTTAAATGTCACCGGAGTACTGGAAATGACACTCTGAGTTAGAGTTGTCCCAAGCAGGGGGGATTACATCCAGTTAAAATGATTCATCAAGGTTTCACAAAGGAAGGTTTCACAAAGGAAGGTTTCACAAAGGTTTTAAATGGGGCCTTAGGGATAAATCATTCTCTACCTTTTCTCCTCTGAAAGTCCTTTCCTCAAATCCCTATAGCTATTATGAACAAGCACTAGAGCCAGGGTGCCTGAGTTTAAATCCCAGCCCCACCACTGACTAGATTTACCTTCGGCAAAGTACTGAAACTCTTTGTTGTCACTACATCCTCCCATAAAATCCTCCAGTGCTTTCTCTGGCAATCTTAAATCTTTGTTTTCTATGCCATCTTGTAACGGTAATCAATTATATAAGTGACAGCAGCCAATCGCTGGCTTAACTACCTGCAGTGCAGGCAATAGTGACTTCACAGCCACCTCCCTCCTTGCTTGTGAATGGAAGAGGAATTATTTCACAGGCTTGAACTGACTAATGAATAAATGGCTAGGAGTCATTTTGAGTGAAGGACTTCCAGTTCTGTAGAAACTATAAAACTGACTTTCCATCCCTTCCAAAATAAAATATTTAAATTGTAAAGTTCAGAATCTCAGCCTCTGAAAGCCATATATATGTATGGCTTTCAATAACTGTCAATAACTGTTGAGCTATCAATAACTTTACAGCTGATATCAAAAACGATGGCTGCATAGGGTAAAACGCTGAAGGTCTGTTAAAGCCTACAAGCTGATACATGTAATATCACTCAGGTAATTTGTTTTCTTCAAGTTAAGAACAATAAATGTCCTTTTATTTAAATGACTGATAGTTGGGTTTGCTACATCCTTCATTTTAAATATACATAAATATATGTGTGTATGTACATATATATAATATATATGCCTTTTTAAAATATACACCTTTGTATGTTATGTTTTTCTCCAGCTTTACTGAAATATGATTGACAAATAAAAATGTGTATCTTACGTTGTAGAATGAGATGTTTTGATATATATATACATTGTGAAGTGATTACCACAATAAAGCTACTTAACATATCCATCACCTCACATAATTACCCTTCCTTTTGTGATGAGAACAATTGATATTTACTCTCTTAGCAAATTTCAGGTATGTAATATATTAAGTATAGTCACCATACTATAACATTAGGTCTCCAGAACTTATTCATCTTATTCATAATTTAAAGTTTGTACCCTTTCACCAATATCTCCCCTTTTCCCCCACCCCCCAGGCCCTGGCAACCACCATTCTATTCTCTGTTATTATAAGTTCAACTTTTTTTTTAGATTCCACATATAAGTGAAATTATACAGTATTTGTCTTTCTGTGTCTGGTTTGCTTCACTTAGCATAATGTTCTCCGGTTTCATCCACGTTGTTGCAAACGGCAGAATTTCCTTCTTTTTTTAGGCTGAAAAATATTTCATTGTAGTACATATATACCACATTTGCTTTATGCATTCGTCCATCAATGAACACTTAAGTTGTTTCTGTATCTTGGCTATTGTGAATAATGCTGCAATGAACATGGGAGTGAAGATATCTCTTTGAGACAGTGATTTTATTTTCTTTGGATATATACCCAGAAGTGGGAGAGCTGGATCATATGGTAGATCTGTTTTTAATTTTTCTGAGGAACATCTATTCTGTTTTCCATAATGGCTGTATGTATGTGTGTGTGTGTGTGTGTGTGTGTATATATATATATTTTTTTTTTTTTTTTTTTTGCGGTACACGGGCCTCTCACTGTTGCAGCCTCTCCCTTTGCGGAGCACAGGCTCCGGACACACAGGCTCAGCGCCCATGGCTCTCGGGCCCAGTCGCTCCACGGCATGTGGGATCTTCCCAGACCAGGGCACGAACCCGTGTCCCCTGCATCGGCAGGCGGACTCTCAACTACTACGCCACCAGGGAAGCCCCCTATATGTTTCTTAATATGCTTCTCTTTTTGAGATTCTAAAAAAAAAAATTTGTTTAAATAATTTAGTTTTTTTACTGACATATAGAAATATCTATCAAGTTTCATAGATATGGAGCACATAAAATTACCCTTAAGCTTAGATTGGTATGTAGAAATAATCCCTTTAGTTTGGCATTATAATATCTGGGCTCATAAATAATATCAATACTCCAACTTCAGGTAATTTTGGATTTTTTACCCCCAATAAACATTATTACTGTTTTTTAGACTTCCTTTCTATTTATTTTCATGCTTATATCAGTCATAAAACAGAAAACACATCACTAATTTAAACAGGGAAAATTTAATATACAGAATTGTACACTGATATGTATTAGTTATCTATTGCTATGTGACAAATTATCCCAAAATTTAGCATCCTGAAACAACAGACATTTATTATTGTCTTAGTTGGTTCAGGCTGCTATAACAAAATATCACAGGCTGAGTAGCTTATAAACAGCAGAAATTTATTTCTCACAATTCTGGAGACTGGAAGTCCTAGATCAGGGTTTCCAGCATGGATGGGTGAGGGCCCAATCTTCTGGGTCACAGACTTCTCTTTGTGTCCTCACAGAATGGAAACGGCTAGGGATCTCTTTGGAGCCTCTTTTAAAAGAGCACTAATCCCATTCATGAAGGCTTTGCCCTCATAACCTAATTTCCTAATACTATCACCTTGGACATTTGGCTTTTAACATATGAATTTGGGGGGGGGATACAAACATTCAGACCATAGTAATTATCTCACAGTTTCTGTGGGTCAGGAATCTGGGAGTGGCTCAGATGGGTGGTTCTGGTTCAGAATCTTTCATGAGGTTTGTTATTTTTGGTAAACTCATTTGAGGAAAAACAAACCCACAGAGTCTACAGAGGAGACAATGGTCAATGGTTGCTGCCTAGTTCCAGCTTCTCAAGCTCAAGTTCCACATATCTGACCTCCCTGCCATAATCAGCCCTGGAGGAAGTGAAGTTAATCCCGTCCTCACCCCCATCACTGTGTCCTCAGGGAGCAGCCCCGTCCAAGTGCTATGCCTTCCCCAGGACCCTCACTATTCTAATGAGAAAATGTTTGGCCACAAAAGAAAATAAGAATTCTGTGAAAGGAACGATATCAGCTGAAATAAATAGCATTCTTTCACTCCTGAAGTGACTACCATAAAGCAAGATAAGACTAAGAGCAATGTGGAGGATTCACTGCATGGGTGGCCAATTATAATGCCCTTCTAGCAAGACCCCTATTGATTTACTGTTTAGGTTGAAAAAAATATTAATTATTTAAATAGAAGGTCAAAATCAACAAATAGTTTTGCACTGCCTGTGAAGAATGCTAGGAATCTCGGGCTTCCCTGGTGGCGCAGTGGTTGAGAGTCCACCTGCCGATGCAGGGGACACGGGTTCGTGCCCCGGTCCGGGAAGATCCCACATGCCGCAAAGCGGCTGGGCCCGTGAGCCATGGCCGCTGAGCCTGCGCGTCCAGAGCCTGTGCTCCGCAACGGCAGAGGCCACAACAGTGAGAGGCCCGCGTACCGCAAAAAAAAAAAAAAAAAAAAGAATGCTAGGAGTCTCAATGAATGTCTAAAGAAAACAGGAATAATTCTCATATAGAATTTTCAGGCAAAAAGGATCTAATTTTTAAAGCCAGAACCAATTTGCATTGCTTCGGGCAGGACTGAAGAGAAGGCCACATTGGTGAAATCACAAGCTAAACCCACTGAAGAGGGTGAATTATACTTGGAAAGTAATTTCTGTTGACAAAAGTAGTCTTTCTGAAAGATAAAAAACGCTCTCAAGGAAAGACTTTATGAAAGAAGAAAAAGCCATGCCAGAGAGAGTCATTCGCAAGTTTCACTCTTTCGTCTGGCACCAATGTTACAGATGATTTAGAATAAAATTTTTTCTGATATTATATGAAAGTTCAGCCCTAATATGGAAGACAAAAAACTATTTTTGAAGATTGGTTCAGTCACCATTTTGTGCCAGTTGTTGAAGATTACTTTAGCAAAAACAAGCACCGTTAATCCTCAGTGGTGTTCTGGCCATCAAGCATCCTTGAAGATATGGATTCTATATCAGAATGGTGTTTATATGCATCTATCCATTCATTCACTCATTCCTTCAGTGACAAAAAAATTGTTGAGAACCTCCTATGTGCTATAAAAGGATTTGAGGATACATTAGTGAACAAGACATTGCCTCTGATCCCAACGCATGTGCAACAACCTATTGGAGGAAATAGACAAGCAACAAGCTAATTACAATGCAGTGTGATTATACTGGGATAGGAGAGTGATCATCAACCCTACTAAGCCCAACATCCCTTTCTATAATATTTTGTAATGCTCCCTTTAATATACTGAAAAAAAAATTGCAAGATAGTGTAACTAATCTGCACACATATTTCTTAAAACATTAATATATGCCTGAAATACAATGAATATAAAGAAGAAATAAGAGGGAAATACTATATAATAAAATTAGATATATTTAAATATGCAGATGTTTGGGCAAGAACACACTAGAAGATATTATGAATAAGGTGGGTGCCTGCATATTTCTACCCATGCTTAATGCTATGGACTGAATTGTGTTCACCCCAAAATTCATATGTTGAATCTCTAACACCAAAGTGACTGCACAGTATTGCAGTAAGGAAGTAATTAAGATTAAATGAGGTCCGTAGAGATTGGTTCAAGATGGCAGAATAGAAGGACGTGCTCTCACTCCCTCTCGTGAGATCACCAGAATCACAAGTAACTGCTGAACAGTCAGCAACAGGAAGACACTGGAACTCACCAGAAAAGATACCCCACATCCAAAGACAAAGAAGACACAATGAAGATGGCAGGAGGGGCACAATCACAATAAAATCAAATCCCATAACTGCTGGGTGGGTGACTCACAAACTGGAGAACACTTATACCACAGAAGCCCACCCACTGGAGTGAAGGTTCTGAGCCCCACATCAGGCTTCCCAACCTGGGGGTCCTGCAAGGGGAGGAGGAATTCCTAGAGAATCAGACTTTGAAGGCTACTGGGATTTGATTGCAGGACTTCGACAGGACTGGGGGAAACAGAGACTCCACTCTTGGGAGGGCACACACAAAGTAGTGTGTGCATCGGGACCCAGGGGAAGGAGCAGTGAACCCAGGGGAGACTGAACCAGACCTACCTGCTAGTGTTGGAGAATCTCCTGCAGAGGCGGGGGGAGGCTGTGGCTCACTGTGAGGACAAGGACACTGGCAGCAGAAGTTCTGGGAAGTATTCCTTGGTGTGAGCCCTACCACAGTCTGCCATTAGCCACACCAAAGAGCCCAGGAAGGCTCAGTGTTGGGTCACCTCAGGCCAAACAACCAACAGGGAGGGAACCCAGCCCCAGCCATTAGCAGACAAGCGGATTAAAGTTTTACTGAGTTCTGCCCACCAGAGTAACAGCCAGCTCTACCCACCACCAGTCCCTCCCATCAGGAAACTTGTACAAGCCTCTTAGATAGCCTCATCCATCAAATGGAAGACAGCATAAGCAAGAAGAACTACAATCCTGCAGCCTGTGGAACAAAACCCACATTCATAGAAAGATAGACAAGATGAAAAGGCAGAGGGCTATGTACCAGATGAAAAACAGACATGAACAATACAATAACTGAAACGAAAAATACACTAGAAGGAATCAATAGTAGAATAACTTAGGCATAAGAACGGACAAGTGACCTGGAAGACAGAATGGTGGAATTCACAGCTAGGGAACAAAATAAAGAAAAAAGAATGAAAAGAAATGAAGACAGCCTAAGAGACCTCTGGGACAACAATAAATGCAACATCATTCGCATTATAGGGGTCCCAGAAGGGGAAGAGAGAGAGAAAGGACCTGAGAAAATATTTGAAGAGATTATAGTTGAAAACTTCCTTAACATGGGAAAGGAAATAGCCACCCAAGTCCAGGGAGTGCACAGAGTCCAAGGCAGGATAAAAACACACCGAGACACATAGTAATCAAATTCACAAAACTTAAAGACAAAGAAAAATTATTAGAAGGAGCAAGGGAAAATGACAAATAACATACAAGGAAACTCCCATGAGGTTAAAAGCTGATTTCTAAGCGGAAACCCTACAAGCCAGAAGGGAGTGGCATGACATATTTAAAGTGACGAAAGTGAAGAACGTACAACCAAGATTACTATACCCAGCAAGGATCTCATTCAGATTCGACGGAGACATCAAAAGTTTTACAGACAAGCAAAAGCTAAGAGAATTCAGCACCAGCCAACCAGCTCTCCAACAAATGCTAAAGGAACTTCTCTAAGTGGGAAACACAAGAGAAGAAAAGGACCTACAAAAACAAACCCAAAACAATTAAGAAAATGGTAATAGGAACATACATACCGATAATTACCTTAAATGTGAATGGATTAAATACTCCAACCAAAAGACACAGGCTTGCTGAATGGATACAAAAACAAGACCCATATATATGCTGTCTACAAGAGACCAACTACAAACCTAATGACACATACAGACTGAAAGTGAGGGGACAGAAAAAGATATTCCATGCAAATGGAAATCAAAAGAAAGCTGGAGTAGCAATACTCGTATCAGATAAGATAGACTTTAAAATAAAGAATGTTACAAGAGACAAGAAAGGATACTACATAATGATCAACGAATCAATTCAAGAAGAAGATATAACAATTATAAATATATATGCGGGCTTCCCTGGTGGCCCAGTGGTTGACAGTCCACCTGCCGATGCAGGGGACACGAGGTTCGTGCCCCAGTCTGGGAAGATCCCACATGCCGCGGAGTGGCTGGGCCCGTGAGCCATGGTCACTGAGCCTGCGCGTCCGGAGCCTGTGCTCCGCAACAGGAGAGGCCACAACAGTGAGAGGCCCGCGTACTGCAAAAAAAAAAAAATATATATATATATATATATATATACACCCAATATAGGAGCACCACAATACATAAGGCAACTACTAACAGCTCTAAAAGAGGAAATCGACAGTAACACACTAATAGTGGGGAACTATAACACCTCACTTACACCAATGGACAGATCATCCAAACAAAATTAATAAGGAAACACAAGCTTTAAATGACACAATACACAAGGTAGATTTAATTGATATTTATAGGACATTCCATCCAAAAACACCAGATTACACTTTCTTCTCAAGTGCACATGGAACATTCTCCAGGATAGATCACATGTAGGGTCACAAATCAAGTCTCAGTAAATATAAGAAAACTGAAATCATATCAAGCATCTGCTCTGACCACAATGCTATGAGATTAGAAATGAATTACAGGGGGCTTCTGTAGTGGTGCGGTGGTTGAGAGTCTGCCTGCTGATGCAGAGGACATAGGTTCGCGCCCCGGTCCGGGAAGATCCCACATGCCACGGAGCGGCTGGGCCCATGAGCCATGGCCGCTGAGCCTGCGTGTCCGAAGCCTGTTCTCTGCAACGGGAGAGGCCACAAGAGTGAGAGGCCCGCGTACCACAAAAAAATAAATAAATAAATAAATAAACGACAGGGTAAAAAACGTAAAAAACACAAAAACATGGAGGCTAAACAATACGTTATTAATAACCAAGAGATCACTGAGGAAATCAAAAAATACCTAGAGACAAATGACAATGAAAACATGACGATCCAAAACTTATGGGATGCAGCAAAAGTAGTTCTAAGAGGGAACGTTATAGCTATACAAGCCTACTTCAAGAAACAAGAAAAATCTCAAATAAACAATCTAACCTTACACCTAAAGGAACTAGAGAAAGAAGAACAAACAAAACCCAAAGTTAGCAGAAAAGAAGAAATCATAAAGTACAGAGCAGAAATAATGAAATCGAAACAAAGAAAACAATAGCAAAGATCAATAAAGCTAAAAGCTGATTCTTTGAGAAGATAAACAAAATTGATAAACCATTAGCCAGGCACATCAAGAAAAAGAGAGAGAGAGCTCAAATCAATAAAATTGAAATGAAAAAGGAGTAGTTACAACAGACACCGCAGAAGTAAAAAGCATCCTAAGAGACTACTACAAGCAACTCTATGCCAATAAAATGGACAACCTGGAAGAAATGGACAAATTCTTGGAAACGTATAACCTTCCAAGGCTTAACAAGGAAGAAAGAGCAAATGTGAACAGACCAATCACAAGTAATGAAATTGAAACTGTGATTAAAAATCTTCCAACAGACAAAAGTCTAGGACTGGATGGCTTCACAGGTAAATTCTATAAAATATTTAGAGAAGAGCTAACACCTATCCTTCTCAAACTCTTCAAAAAATTGCAGAGGAAGGAACACTCCCAAACTCATTCTATGTGGCCATCATCACCCTGATACCAAAACCAGATAAAGATAATACAAAAAAAGAAAATTACAGACCAATATCACTGATGAATATAGATGCAAAAATCCTCAACAAAATACTAGCAAACAGAATCCAACAACAGATTAAAACAATCATACACCATGATCAAGTGGGATTTATCCCAGGGATGCAATGGTTCTTCAATATACGCAAATCAATCAATGTGATAAACCACATTAACAAACTGAAGAATAAAAAACCATACGATCATCTCAATAGATGCAGAAAAAGCTTTTGACAAAATTCAACACCATTTATGATAAAAACTCTCCAGAAGATGGGCACAGAGGAAACCTACCTCAACATAATAAAGGCCATGTACGACAAACCCACAGCAAACATCATTCTCAATGTTGAAAAACTGAAACCATTTCCACTAAGATCAGGAACAAGACAAGGATGTCCACTCTCACCACTATTATTCAACATAGTTTTGGAAGTCCTAGCCATGGCAATCAGAGAAAAACAAGAAATAAAAGGTCTACAAATTGGAAAAGAAGAAGTACAACTGCCAATGTTTGCAGATGACATGATACTATACATAGAGAATCCTAAAGATGCCACCAGAAAACTACTAGAATTAATCAATAAATTTGGTAAAGTTGCAGGATACAAAATTAATGCACAGAAATCTCTTGCATTCCTATACACTAATGATGAATAATCTGAAAGAGAAATTAAGGAAACACTCCCATTTACCACTGCAACAAAAAGAATAAAATACCTAGGAATAAACCTACCTAGAGAGACAAAAGACCTGTATGCAGAAAACTGTAAGACACTGATGAAAGCAATTAAAGATAATACCAACAGATGGAGAGATATACCATGTTCTTGGATTGGAAGAATCAATATTGTGAAAATGACTATACTACCCAAAGCAATCTACAGATTCAATGCAATCCCTATCAAATTACCAATGGCATTTTTTATGGAACTAGAACAAAAAATCTTAATATTTGTATGGAGACACAAAAGACCCTGAATAGCCAAAGCAGTCTTGAGGGAAAGAAACGGAACTGGAGGAATCAGACTCCCTGACTTCAAACTATACTACAAAGCTACAGTAATCAAGACAATATGGTACTGGCACAAAAACAGAAACATAGATTAATGGAACAACATATAAAGCCCAGGGATAAACCCATGCACATATGGTCAACTAATCTATGACAAAGGAGGCAAGGATATACAATGGAGAAACGACAGTCTCTTCAGTAAGTGGTTCTGGGAGAACTGGACAGCTACATGTAAAAGAATGAAATTAGAACACTCCCTAACACCATACACAAAAATAAACTCAAAATGGATTAGAGAGCTAAATGTAAGACCAGACACTATAAAACTCTTAGAGGAAAACATAGGAAGAACACTCTTTGACATAAATCACAGCAAGATCTTTTTTGATCCACCTCCTGGAAAAATGGAAATAAAAACAAAAATAAACAAATCGGACCTAATGAAACTTAAAAGCTTTTGCACAGCAAAGGAAACCATAAACAAGACGAAAAGACAACCCTCAGAATGGGAGAAAATATTTGCTAATGAATCAACGGGCAAAGGATTAATCTCCAAAATATATAAACAGCTCATGCAGTCAATATTAAAAAAACAAACAATCTAATCAGAAAATGGGCAGAAGGCCTAAATAGACATTTCTCCAAAAAAGACATACAGATGGCCAAGAACCACATGAAAAGCTGCTCAACATCACTAATTATTAGAGAAATGCAAATCAAAACTACAGTGAGGTATCACCTCACACCAGTCAGAATGGGCATCATCAGAAAATCTACAAACAATAAACGAGGGTATGGAGAAAAGGGAACCCTCTTGCACTGTTGGTGGGAATGTAAATTGATACAGCCAGTATGGAGAACACTATGGAGGTTCCTTAGTAAACTAAAAACAGAATTACCATATGACCCAGCAATCCCACAACTGGGCATATACCCAGAGAAAAACATAATTAAAAAAGACATATGCACCCCAGTGTTCATTGCTGCACTATTTACAATAGCCAGGTCATGGAATCAACCTAAATGCCCATCGGCAGACAAATGGATAAAGAAGATGTGGGACATATATACAATGGAATATTACTCAGCCATAAAAAGGAAGGAAATTGGGTCATTTGTAGAGACGTGGATGCATCTAGAGACTGTCATACAGAGTGATGTAAGTCAGAAAGAGAAAAACAAATATCATATATTAACGCATATATGTGGAACCTAGAAAAATGGTACAGATGAACCGGTTTGCAGGGTAGAAATAGAGACACAGAAGCAGCAAACAAACGTATGGACACCAAGCGGGGAAAGCAGCAGAAGGGTGGGGTGATGGTGTGATGAATTGAAAGACTGGGATGGACTTGTATACACTGATGTGTATAAAATGCATGACTAATAAGAACCTGCTATATAAAAAAGTTTTAAACTTAAAAAAATTTTAAAAACAGATGAATGCAAAAAAAACAAAACAGAAGGCAGCCATCCGCCAGCCAGTAAGTTCTCACCAGAAACCAAATCTTGGACTTTTCAGCCTCCAGAGCTGTGGGAAATAAATAAACCCAGTCTATGGTATTTCTTTATGGTATTCTGAACTGACTAATACACTTAGAATCACCGCGAAGGAGACAGCTACATGTGCAGACTGATCCGGTGTGCTGTATTGGCCTCAAAAACCACAAACGTCATTGCAGTCAGTAATATGATTTTCTGAAATGATTTCCTTTTCCCTGAGGAAAGTTCCAAACGAAAAACAGCAGTATCTTCACTAGATTTACTTAGTAATTGCATTCTTAGAAAATACAGAGTTTATTTCAATGATGCAAAAACTACATTGAGTTTATATGTAAAATGAGTTTTATTCTAGACAAGGTATGATAAACATTTTTAACTATGCAAATGTTCGGCAGGACATTCAAAAGCCCTGCAAATGCAGGACAATCCTTCATTGTGTGAGATTGTCCCTTATGCCAACATACCAATCTCCCTCACAAAAAATTCCAGTAACATGTCATTGTGAAACAACAACAGAATATCTCCATTAATTTCAAACTGTCCCCCAGGAGGCAATACTGTCCCCACTGAGAACCACCATTCCAGGGTTTAGAAACAGGGGAATCCAACACAGCCATAGGGCTGTAGGAAAAACTAATGCAGAAAGTCACACCGGTTAATTGATCAGGTAGGAATTGAAGGTGACTGCACAGGGCCAGTGGTGAGAAGGGTTGAAGATGAAAGAGGGCATAGCATATTCAGGACGCTGCAGACATAACAGTATGGCCGGGACATTAAGTCACATTAATATTTACTCTGTCAAACAGACTCACAGGGACTTCCCTGGTGGTGCAGTGGTTGGGACTCCATGCTCCCAATGTAGGGGGCCTGGGTTCGATTCTTGGTCAAGGAAGTAGATCCCACATGCATGCCACAACTAGAGTTCACATGCCACAACTAAGGAGCCCATGTGCCACAACTAAGGAGCCCATGTGCCACAACTAAAGGAGCCCACCTGCCACAACTAAGACCCGGCACAACCAAACAAATATAAATAAATAAATTTTTTTTTTTTTAAAAAAAGACTCATAGACATAGAGAACAGATTTGTGGTTGGCAATAGGGAGGGGGAGTGTGGAAAGGATGGATTAGGAGTTTGGGGTTAACAGATGCAAACTATTATATATAGAATGGATAGACAACAAGGTCCTACTGTATAGCACAGGGAACTATAAACCATAATGGAAAAGAATATAAAAAAGAATATATATATATGTAACAGTCATTTTCGTGTGGAGCAGAAATTAACACAACATTCTAAATCAACTATACTTCAATAAAAAATATTTACTCTGCTGCTAAAAACATGAAGAAAAAGAATTAAGCCTAAAAAATCCTGTTGAAATGGTACTTAAAGAATAGGTTTCTGCCTGCCTTCCAAAAGTTTATAGACACTACTCTTAAGCAAGTATTGTACAATTCTCAGCTTAAAATTTTCATCAGAGGACATCAACAAGAAACTGAGCTTTCAGGTTTAGAAATTGAGTTTCTCATTAAAGAGCAAAGAGTGGCAAATCAAAGGTAATATTAGCATCTTTCTTCCTATCTCAGTTGACATTACATTAAACACCTCTCTCACCTCTGGGGTAAGGGTTCTCGGCCCTTCTCATCAAAGCTGCTTTCTGAGCATCAGACTGTAACAAGAGGTTACAAGCTGGCAACTTTGCTGCATCTGACCCACCGGAAGGTTTGTATTCCCCACAGTGTTATCTACTAAGTGGATTTTTAAAGTTTTAATTAGTTACCAGCATACAAAAATCTGGATTTTCAGCTTCTCTGGGGTTAACAGAAGAACTGGCAATAGCAGGTCTGCATGGCCCCATGTCAACAGTAGCTAGAGCTGAGGAAGGGCTGGCCAGGGCATGTGTGCTCTAGTTTTCTATTCCGTCATTCCTTCTGATATCCAACACCTAGGTCTGGTTTCAGTTATCATTTGTCATTGGACTATGTAGTGTTTTCCTTATGCCTGGCGTAGTGGGTTGAATGACAACCCCAAGAAAGAAATTTCCACGTCCTAATTCCCAGAACCTGTGAATTATCCTCTTTGGAGAAAGGGCCTTTACAGATGTCATTTAAGTTAAGGATCTCAAGTTAAAGAGACATACTGGATTATCCAGGCAGGCCCTAAATCCAATGATAAGTGTCTTTTTAAGAGAGAGAGACACAGGGGAGACAAGACAGAAGAGGAGAAAACAGACACACAGAGAAGGAAATGTGAAGACAGAGGCAGAGATTGGAAAGATGTGGCCACAAACCAATGAAGCCAAGGAACACTGAGAGCCACCAAAAGCTGGAAGAGACAAGGAAGGATTCTCCTCTAGAGCCTTCAGAGGGACTGAAACACTGCTGACATCTTGATTACAGACTTGTGGCCTCCAGATCTGTGAGAGAGTACATTTCTGTTGTTTTAAGCCACTCAATTTGTGGTATTTTGTTATGGCAGCCCTAAGATGTTTCAGAGGTAATGGAAAATTCAGAGCGAATGGCAAAGAATGTGGCTTGCAAACACATAATTAAAGTAAAAAATACAGCTAAATTCTCCAAAAGAATGATTTAGTAAGACAAAAGAAAACAAAAAGGAAGAGATGAGACCCAAGCGCTAACATAAGGAACACCCATTATTAAGAACGGTTAGGAAGAGAATGAGGATACAGCCAAGGATTTGGGAAGCAAGAGAACATGGTCATTTTTGTTGAGTGCTGACCCAGTACAAAATGAGGAGGAAAACACGGTGTAAATGAGTTCAAGTGTGTTAAAAGTGTTCAAGATACACAAACCACTCATTTCAGAAATATCTACCCAAAGAAAAAAATGCTAGAAATGTCTGGAAATGGAAATAGTTTCACTGGATGAGCAGTGTGTTTGCTTTGGCTTCTTGTTTCTGTTTTGGGTTTTCTTTTTCTTTTTTAAAATATAAGGAAGATACGATTGAAGGGAAAAGGGAAATTTTACTCTCTATTCTACATTTTATTCTCAGAGTTTGAGACAAATATTGGAAAATTTAGGACTAATCATTGAATTGTGATTATTAAAACAATGGATTTTATTAAATCTTTCAAATCATTGTGATATAGTTGATGCAATTGCTAATAGTAGTTAGCAGCAAAGTAAATATTACAAACTAAAATTGACTGTAAGTATCATTATTTACCAATCCAGCATTAAAAGATATTCAGAGGAAGTTAATGAGCTGCATAATTATTTACTTATTATTTATAATTAGTGGGATACTCACAGAGTATAAAGAAATATGATGTCCTGTGTTCCTCAAGGCAGAAAATACTATGGGAGGATTTGGAAAGGAATAGTCACCTCTACCTAGTACTGCAGTTATATAAGTACATGAATTTCTGAATCATAATTTAGGAATTACACAGATTAAATTTAACTTAGATAGCAATACATAATGTATATTTGATATCAATAATAATAGCTAACATCTATTAAGTGTTCACTGTGTGTTAGGCCTTACACAAACTAATTCATTTAATTCCTCATGATAATCCTGACAGGTGGGTACAATTATCATTCCCATTTTACAGATGAGGAAATTAAAGCACAAAGAGATAGAGTATACTACCTAAATCACACAGCTAGAGAGAGTGTTATGGTCTGCATTAAACCTATGCTCTGGCTCCAGAGTCTGCACTGGCAACCAAAAAGATCTAAAATGCAAATCTTAAATGAAAATATAATAATTTTCATTTATTCAAATAGAACAGCTATGTATTGATCCAGGCACTGGAATTTTAATATTAGCTTGTATAATTAACTGACTAGGTCATCAGAATTAACATATGCATCAAATTTAGGATACACTAAATAAAATCACAGTTGCTTTAATGTATTTATGATTCATTATTCTTTTTTCAAAATGTTGACAACTCACCTGACTTTTATCTGAAAAGAAGCCAAGAAGAGTTTCAAAGGAATAGAACCTCCTTTATAACACGGTTTATTAAGACATGTTTACGTAGACTACATCTCTTAATGTCTAGCAGTGACATACTGTCAGAAGTTACTATATATCCATTGCTGACAATAGACATATCAGTGCATGAGTCCATCCAAATACACACACACACACGAATACAGATCTATGCTCTTGCACAGTTAGTATAATACATAAATGTATTTCTCATGGAAAAAAATACAGTGTGCATGGAAATGCTTCTGCTGTATTTGATGGGATTTATTTTTTTTAATATTTATTTATTTATTTATTTACCTTTGGCTGCATTGGGTCTTCATTGCTGGGCGCCGGCTTTCTCTAGTTGCGGTGATCAGAGGCTACACTTCGTTGTGGTGCGCGGGCTTCTTATTGTGGTGGCTTCGTGGGCTCTAGAACGCAGGCTCAGTAGTTGTGGCACACGGGCTTAGTTGCTCTGAGGCATGTGCGATCTTCCCAGATGAGGGCTCTAACCCGTGTTCCCTGCATTGGCAGGCGGATTCGCAACCACTGCGCCACCAGGGAAGCCCCTGATGGGATTTAAATTCTGCCAAGTGACAGGCGTTCCCAGTTCAAGAGATTCACGGTTTCAGCTAAGGGCGGAATTTGGCTCCATATATTTTAAGTAGCATCCTGAGGGAGTACTGTCCTGGTAAATGTACAGTATGAGAGCAATTCTAAGTTCATAATTGGATCTGGCATGTAGTGATCCATTATCATCCTCTGAAAGCAGACATCTGCTACTTAATTTTTAAGGGCCATGACAAAACTGATTACAAAATCGTGAACATTAATACAATACCTTTTATCAAACATTCAAATAATTGCAATCACTAAAATTAAGGCGACAGTTAATAGCAATTAGCAGTGAAATAAATACTCAAACAGAAAACCTGAAGGGAACATCACAGTTTGTCGGAACAGTGAGTTGCCAGGTCCTGTGGGTTCTGCCCTCGTTACCTCTGTCACACTCTTGCTCCCTCTCCATTCCCTCTGCCACCTCTCCACTCAGAGTCCAGGGCCTCTGGAAGAGTGCCTCATAACTTCTGCCACAACACACAGCCTACACCTTTCCTTGTTGCGACCCATTTATAGCACAATCGCCAGAAAAGTTCCAGAACCACACTGCTCCAATTATATCAGTCTCCTACACAAAACACTTACAGGACCCCATTGCTGGCAGAATGAATGCCACGTTCTCCTGTCTATCATACATGCACTCTGTGGACTGGCCCTAATAGAAATCCCAACCTCGTTTTCCACATTTGCTCTTCCCTGATCCTTTCATCAAAACAACTTCCTCTTCTCCACATGCGGTCTAAGCTTTCCATCTCCAGAGCTTTGCATATAACACCCCACTACTTAGAATGTCTTCCTCTTCATCTCTAACATTCCCCCTCTGTATAAACCCAACTCAGATTTAACCTCCTCCTTGCAGACTTCCTTGCTCTCTCTACATGCTACTAATCTCTACCTCTGAACACTCAGTTTTACATCTACCTTCTCTGTGAAAGTTTGCTGTTGTCTATCTTGTATTCTACTTATAGTGGGCCCTCCCTATTGGAGGGTTCGGCGTCCAGGGATTCAACCAGTTGCAGATGCACAGTTGGTTGAATCCGGGGACATGGAACATGCCGATATGGAGGGCCCACTGAACAAGAAAAACTGGGGAAATCTGAGTAAGATCAGTGGGTTGTATCAATGTCAATACCCTGGCTGTGATATTATACTGTAGTTTTGCAAGAAGTTACACTGGGGAAAACCTGGGGAAAAGGTACAAAGGATCTCCCTCTACTATATATTTCAACTATACGTTCAATATGAATCAACAATTATCTCAAAATAAAACATTAAATTAAAAAACCAACACCCAGGGTAGATCCCAGAGAGTAAGAATGGGATTGGTGTTTTCAGTTTCTCCACATAGCAAAGGCTTGAACCTGCTCTCACCGTATCACACCTCTGATATAGTGGAACCTCAGAGAGAGATCATTCTGTGAGGTGCCTAAAAGGAATGGGCACCAGGAGATGTGGCCTTGGACACCTGTGCATGAATCACTTGCGACGCAGAGATTCACTCGGTCTGCCTGGTTTGAGGAGCTGTCTACTTCAGATTAAAAGCTGATGTGCGGGTAAACAGTACTCAGGAATTCCCTACACCACCTTTGCAGCAGTAGTGGGTTGAACAGTAACCCAAGAAATCATGTCCACCAAGAACCTCAGCATATGACCTTATTTGGAAAACAAGTCCCTCACCTTGTTCAGATTCTGTTCAAGTGGTAGAATGAAAGACTTTGTAAATGAGAAGAAAGGAACAATTCTGTACCATTTGAAAGGAGTACTGTGTGAATTGCACATTTTGCAATACTTTATCTCTCTTTCCCTCCTTCCTTCTCTCCCTATCTGTCAGAAATTTTGTTATTGCCATAAATTAAAAATAAATTTATTTAATCTTTAAAATATGCAGAAGGAAAAGAATACACTTCCAGAATTAGCCTTACCCTGGTCATAACCCAGGTTCTCTATTTTTCATTTGGAAATCATTTCTTTTTTTTTTTTTTTTGCGGTACGTGGGCCTCTCACTATCGTGGTCTCTCCCGTTGCGGAGCACAGACTCCGGACGCGCAGGCTCCGCGGCCATGGCTCACGGGCCCAGCCGCTCCGCGGCATGTGGGATCTTCCCAGACCGGGGCACGAACCCGTGTCCCCTGCATCGTCAGGCGGACTCTCAACCACTGCGCCACCAGGGAAGCCCCCTCCCTGTTTTAAGGAGTTCAGGATCAGCACAAGGGAGTAAATGACGTATTTCTTTATTGGGAACATTCTCTAAATAGAAATGATTTCCAGGGCTTCCCTGGTGGTGCAGTGGTTGAGAGTCCGCCTGACGATGCAGGGGACACGGGTTCGTGCCCCGGTCTGGGAAGATCCCACATGCCGCGGAGCGGCTGGGCCCGTGAGCCATGGCCGCGGAGCCTGCGCGTCCGGAGTCTGTGCTCCGCAACGGGAGAGACCACGATAGTGAGAGGCCCACGTACCGCAAAAAAAAAAAAAAAAAAAAAAAAAAGCAGGGAGGGTTTCACTCCTAATGACTAGATCCAAACTCTTAATCAAAAAGGTCTGTGAACCTCTGAAACTGTGTGAATTTTTGAATGAATGTGCACTTTTTCTGTAAGAAGTTCTGTAACTTTCATCATATTCTCAAAGATTTTAAACCAAGACACTCAAGCAGTTTGGAAGCACATACTACAAGTTTAATTTATGTTTGCTGAACAATACATATATACACTACAAGCTTAATTTATGTTTGCTGAACAAACTACTTAATTTATTTATATATTCTGTCAATGTCCTCCAGCCAAAGAACCACTGGAAACACAGGTGTAGTTGAAGTTGGGTTTATTCCTTGGTGCAGAGAGGAAGAATATACACCATGAGGAATCATAAGTCGTCTCAGTAAGACTGTAGTAGAAAGAACCAATTACAGGATTTGGAATTTGATTCAGTGACTTGGCAGAGAGTCTATGATTAAGTTTCTCCATCAATCTTATCTATGGGAAAGAGAACAGCATAAGGATAAAGCTGTAATTAGTAAAGAAGTAGCAGTCACTCATTTTGGCTATGATAGGGGTGTTTCATGGATATTCTGTGGGTGGCAGAGTGACCTTGTTTATGTCTGTGCTTAGACAAAATTATGAAGTAGTGTTGCTCTGTCTCATTTTATCATGGTCTCAGAGTAATCTGGTCTGAGGTTGTGTTCTATGAGATAATTTATGTCTCATGGGAGAATAATACAGCCTAGCTGTGAGTGCCAGACCAGCTTCTGAATGTCAGGGGCTGTTCTGTTTTCCTTTCTCATTTCCTAATAATGTAAAGACTTCTACAGTGTAAAGTAACTCAGTAAGGTGTTGGTAAAGCTTAAGAATTTACTGGGCTAACATTACTGCTGGAATCTAAAATAGAGAATTATATCTATGGTAAAATATACATCAGATTTTATATACACATAATAAATTTACATCCACACAATTAGTCATTTTAATCAGTATTTCTTCTTATACATTTCACAAATAGTTTCCTTTGGAAGGTCCATCAAGAGGTGGTTTTATTGGGGCTTCCCTGGTGGCACAGATGGTTGAGAGTCCACCTGCCGATGCAGGGGACACGGGTTCGTGCCCCGGTCTGCGAAGATCCCACATGCCGTGGAGCGGCTGGGCCCATGAGCCATGGCCGCTGAGCCTGTGCGTCCGGAGCCTGCGCTCCGCAACGGGAGAGGCCACAGCAGTGAGAGGCCCGTGTACCGCAAAAAAAAAAAAAAAAAATGGTTTTATTAACCACTACATAAAGTTTTACTATGTAAAGGTGGACATTTTATGGGTGTAAAATTTTAAAAAAAAATGTAAGGCCAAAATAGGCATCTAATGACACATATCTTTTAAAAGCCCTTTTTTCAAACTAATAAACAAGAGTATACTGGAAAGTCCATGAATTTATATGTTTATATTTTCATTTTGTGATAATCTAAAGAAAAACAATGGTATTAAAAGTTTGGGGCTTCCCTGGTGGCGCAGTGGTTGGCAGTGCGCCTGCCGATGCAGGGGACACAGGTTCGTGCCCCGGTCTGGGAAGATCCCACATGCCGCGGAGCGGCTGGGCCCGTGAGCCATGGCCGCTGAGCCTGCGCGTCCGGAGCCTGTGCTCCGCAACGGGAGAGGCCACAACAGTGAGAGGCCCGCGTGCCGCAAAAACAAAAAACAAAAACAAACAAACAAAAAAGTTTGGATGACTATGTCATCACTAAGTACTACCAGGTGATATCTGTCCTCTTGTGTATCTCTAAAAGTAGAATCTTTTTTGTTCCAAGTGAAACCAGATGACATTGCAGGGCACTGTGATACTGAACCAGTACTAGTTGAACCAGAAGAAAATGGCTGGGAGAATTGAGTTCATCACATAGCTTACAGGCACACAATGATACAGGTACAAGAAACTCCAAAGAACCTACATCTAGCTCAGGGAACAGCAGATTGTAGGCGCTTCACAAAATCTGAAGAGGAGGGAGGAAGGAAGGAGACATTTACTAGAATGTGAACAGAGATGGTGTTGGGTGATAGGACTAATTAGAAACTGCTGTTTTAATTACTTTATCTTTCTTTTTAACAGAGCTTAAATTTCCTTTAATAATCATGTAAAATAAAATTATATAGTGAAAAATGTCCATATTGTTCAATATAATGCTACTGATGTGTTATTTTTATAATACTTGAGGTGCCTGATACTTTATAAAATGCTGTGAGACTTCTAGTTTCCAGTCTGACAGGTAAAGAGCTTGGAAATTGTAATTCCCATCCTCACATCTAAAAAAAAAAAAGAACTGAACAAAGCGAAAATCAACAACTCTGCTTAGATCCACCAGAGAACTGAGACCATAGGGCAAACCACTGCCCTGAAAACTGGAGAAACTGAAGAATACAGAGAATCACAGCTTACTGGAGCAGAAGCTGCTGCTAGAGCCTGGAAGGACCACTTAAAGGACAATTCACTAATTTCTGGATGCTGAGTTTGGTCTAACTTAAGAGATAAAAACTCCAGGGTGCCCAGCTTCAGGGGAAACCTCACATTTTTTGAGTTTTACCTTCAGGAGCCCCTCCACATTCTCAGGGTGAAGATCAGAGAAAAACCCCCCTTGTACTTGTGGCAGTGGAAGGGAAAAATTAACCATTTTGAAATAAGCCCAGAGCATTTCTCTTTCCTCAGCAACTGCCTGTCCCCAAAGAAAACTAACATATGTCAATTGCTTTCCTAAATGCCAGCAATGAAAAATTAGAATTTGAAATTAAAAACACATCATTTACATTAGCACTCAAAAAAAGAAATATATTAGTATAAACCTCACAAAATATGTACAAGATCTACATGAGGAAAAATACAAACTCCGATGAATGAAATCAAAGAATATCTAAATAAACGGAGAGATAGTTCATGTTCATGGATAGGAGGACAAAATGTTGTTAAGATCTCAGTTCTTCCCATTTTGACCTATAGATTCAAATGCAATCCCAATCAAAATCCTAGCTAGTTACTTTGTGCATACTGACAAACTGATTCTAAAGTTTATATGGAAAGACAAAAGACTCAAAATAACCAACAAAATAGTGAAGAAGAAGCACAAAGTTGGAGGACTGACACTACCTAACTTTAAAGACTTACTATAAAGCTGCAGTAATTAACACAATATGGTACTGGTGAAAAACAGACAAATCAATCAATGAAACAGAATAGGAAGCACAAAAATACACCCACATAAATACAGACAGCTGATCTTTGACAAAGAAGCAAAAGCAATTCAATGGATAAATGATAGTTGTATTAGTTTGCTAGGACTGCCATTACAACATATCACAGACTGGATGGCTTAAACAACAGAAATTTATTTGTCACAGTTCTGGAGGCTAGAAGTCCAAGATCATGGCGTCAGCAGGTCTGGTTTCTTTTGAGGCTTCTCTCCTTGGCTTGCAGATGGCAACTTTCTCACTGTGTCTTCATATGGTCATCTCTTGGTCTGTATATGTGTCTGGTGTTTGTAGTCCCTTTTTATAAGGATATCAGTCACACTGGATAAGAGCCCACTCTAACAACTCATTTTAACTTAATTACTTCTTTGAAAGCCCTATCTCTACAGTCACATTCTAAAGCACTGAGCTAAAGCTTCAACATATGAATTTGGGGGGCTAGGGGGGGACACAATTCAGCCCATAACAATAGTCTTTTTGATAAATAATGCTGTAACAACTGGACATCTACATGCAAAAAGAAAAAAAAATAACCTAGACAGACCCTACACCTTTCGCAAAAATTAATTCAAAATGGATTATAGACCTAAATATAAAACATAAAACTATAAACTTCCTAAAAGACAACATCAGAAAAAATTTAGGTGACCTTAGATTTGGCAGTGAGTTTACAGATACAACACCGAAAGCAGAACCCATGAAAGAAACAACTGATAAGCTGAACTTAATTAAAGTGTAAAACTTCTGTTCTGTGAAAGACACTGTTAAGAGAATGAAAAGACAAGTCCTTATTTCTGAATATATAAAGAACTCTTAAAACTCAACAATAAGAAAACACACAACCCAATTTAAGAGAAGGCAAAAGATCTGGACTGGGCTTCCATGGTGGTGCACTGGTTCAGAATCCGCCTGCCAATGCACGGGACACGGGTCCCAGCCCTGGTCCAGGAAGATCCCACATGCTGTGGAGTAAATAAGCCCATGCGCCACAACAGCTAAGCCTGTGCTCTAGAGACCGTGAGCCACAATTACTGAAGCCTGTGCACCTATAGCCCATGCTACGCAACAAGAGAAGCCACTGCAATGCGAAGCCCACGCACTGCAACAAAGAGTAGCCCCCGCTCACCTCAACTAGAGAAAGCCCATGCGCAGCAATGAAGACCCAATGGAGCCAAAAATAAATAAATTTTTGTAAAACAAGGCAATAAAAAAAAGAAAAGATCTGAACTGATACCTCACCAACAAAGATATATAGATAGCAAGTAAACATAGAAAAAGACAATCAATATCACATATCATTAGGAAATTGAAAATTAAAACAATGAGCCACCACTATGCACCTATTACACAGACAACACCAAATGCTGACAGGAATGTAAAGCAACAGGAATTCTCATTCATTGTTGGTGGGATGCAATATGGCACACCAATTTTGGAAGACAGTTTGATAAGTTTCCTACAAAGCTTAACATAGTGTTACCATTCAATCCAGCAACTGTACTCCTGGATACTTATGCAAATGAGTTCAAGATGTATATCCACACAAAAACTTGCACATGAATATTTATACAAGCTTTATTCATAATTTCCAAAAATTGGAAGCAACCAAGATGTCTTTCAATAGGTCAATGGATAAACAAACTGTGGTACATCCATACAATGAATATTGTGGGGCAATAAAAAGATATGTCCTATCAAGACACAAAAAGACATGCAGGACACTTAAACACATATTGCTAAGTAAAGAAGTCAGTCTGAAAAGGCTACATATTGTATGATTTCAACTATATGGTGTTCTGGAAAAGGCAACACTATAGAGACAGTAAAGAGATTGTATGATTTCAACTATATGGTGTTCTGGAAAAGGCAACACTATAGAGACAGTAAAGAGATCAGTGGTTGCCAGGGATTTGAGGGGAGAGATGAATAGGTGGTGTACACGAGATCTTTAGGACAATGAAACTATTCTGTATGATACTTTAATGGTGGATACATGATATTATGCATTTGTCAAAAACTCTAGAACTGCTATGGACTCAACTGTGTTCTCCCAAACCCTAATCCCCAGTGTGACTGTTTTTGGACATAGGGCCTATAAGGAGGTAATTAAGGTTAAATGAGGTCATAAGAATGGGGCCCTGCTATGATAGGATTAGTGTCCTTATAAGAAGAAACACAGAAAGCTCTCTCTCTCTCTCTCTCCTCAAGCACAAAGGAAAGATCATGTGGGCACACAGAGAGAAGCCAGCCATCTACAAGCCAGGAAGAGCTCTCACCAGAAACAGAACCCTACTGGACCTTGATCTTGGACTTCTAGCCCACAGAATTGTGAGCAAATCAATTTTGGTGTTTTAGCCAACCGGTCTATGGTATTTTGTTACAGAAGGCTGAGCAGACTAATACAAACACAGAATGAACCCTAATGTAAACTATGAACTTTAGTAGCATATCAATATTGGTTCATTAATTGTGATAAACTTACATTCACTAACAGAGATGTTAATAATAGTGAAAACTCAGTTGGAGAGGCGATGTGGATATGGATATATGGGAACTCTACTTTCTGCTCAATTTTCCTATAAACCCAACATCTGCTGTTTAAAAAAAAAAAAAAAAAGAAGTCTCTCAATTTGAGAAAAACACTTTGACAGAGAACTTTTGTGATTTTTACTATATAGTATGTGTTTCATAAATGTTAGGATCTGACCGTGCTCTATAGCTATAAATATATCACCAGAGATTGATAGCTGTGTATGTTCATCAAAAGTTTTCATCTTTTGGGACTTCCCTGGTGGTCCAGTGGTTAAGAATCCGCCTTCCAATGCAGGGGATGCAGGTTCAATCCCTGGTCAGGGAACTAACATCCCACAGGCTGCGGGGCAACTAAGCCTGAATGCTGCAACCACAGAGCCCCTGTGCTCTGGAGCCTGTGCACCACAACTAGAGAGAAGCGCAACCGCCACAATGAAGAGCCCGTGCACTGCAATGAAAGATCCCGTCTGCCACAACTAACACCTGACGCAGCCAAAAATAAAACTAAATAAATAATTTTTTTTTAAGTTTTCATCTTTTTGGGAATTCCCTGGAAGTCCAGTGGTTAGGACTTGGCATTTTCACTTCCCAGGGCCCAGGTTCGATCCCCAGTCAGGGAACTAAGATCCGCAAGCCACATGGCACAGCCAAGGAAGTTTTCATCTTTTTGGTCTTTAATGAAAATGTAGTTTTGCTGACAAGGAGGAAACTGCTAAAATATTTGTTTTAAAATATTAGGCTTCTGGGACTTCCCTGGTGGTGCAGTGGTTAATAATCCGCCTGCCAATGCAGGGGACACGGGTTTGATCCCTGGTCCAGGAAGATCCCACATGCTGCAGAGCAACTAAGCCCATGCACCACAACTACTGAGCCTGCACTCTAGAGCCCACGAGCCACAACTACTGAGCCCACGTGCCACAACTACTGAAGCCCACACGCCTAGAGCCCATGCTCCGCAACAAGAGAAGCCACCTCAATGAGAAGCCCGTGCACCACAATGAAGAGTAGCCCCCGCTTGCCGCAACTAGAGAAAGCCCACGCTCAGCAACGAAGACCCAACGCAGCCAAAAATAAAATATAAATAGGGTGGGAGGGAGGGAGACGCAAGAGGGAAGAAATATGGGGACATATGTATATGTATAACTGACTCACTTTGTTATAAAGCAGAAACTAACACACCATTGTAAAGCAATTGTACTCCAATAAAGATGTTAAATAAATAAATAGGCTTAAAATTTTTTTAAGATAATAATAAAAATAAATAAAGCTTTCAGCCTGCACATAAAAAATAAAAATAAAATATAAATAAATTTCTTTTTAAAAATTTTTCTTTAAAAAAAAAATTAGGGTTCAATCTGAAACAGAACCACAGCCCCTGAACCTTCTACCTCATAAAGAATTATCCAGTCCAAACCCTACGGGTTTCTCAACCTCCAAAATTAACATTTTGCACCAGATAATTCTATGTGTGTGTGTTGGGGTCGGGGGGGGGGGGCGCACAAGGGCCACAGGGTGCTGACCTGCACGTAGTAGGATGTTTAGCCATGTACCTGAACTCTGTCAACTAGATGCCAGTAGCAACCCTCATGCCTGCCTCCCTACCCCTCCCACCTTCTCACTTCTGTCACGATAAGACATCTCCAAAGATCACCAAGTTTCCTGTGGGGGTGAAAATTGCCCTCAGTTGGGAATTCACTGGCATCCAGCAGTTAGAACTCCACGCTACCACTGCAGCGGAGGCATGGACTTGATCCCTGGTCGGGGAACTAAACTAAGATCCCGCAAGCTGTGTGTGACCAAAAAAAAAAAAAATTACCCTCAACTGAGAACAACTTGTATGAAGGGATTTGATACAGGGATTGTGGAAGCTGTGGCACCGTAAGGTTGGGGTCTCCAACTCTGATGAAGGAGCTTGAAGTCCCCAGGGTAGTCAGGAAGGGAAGATGGACATAGAGTAGGGATGAACAAGACGGAACTGGAACTCACCAGCCTGAGCTGGATTCCCACAAAGAGGGACTGACACCCAGGTTTCTTCTTGCTGCCTCTGGTGTTGGTGACAGGGGTATCCTACAGAAGCTGGGGCTCTTGGTTGCAGAACTAAACACACACCTTGCCCAAGAGTCAGAGAAACTGAAAGAAGACCTGGGGGAAGGTGGAGCAGTTGGTTTCAACAATGTGAACCAGAGGATAAGCAGCAATGTCTGTGAGCTACCAAATGGTTAGTGCTTCACTTCCACCCTACCTGTCTTGAGCAAGAATCTCTCCTGTGGCTTACCCTAACCGGAAATACCTAGGGAAACAGTTCAGCCTCATCAGCGCATTACAAAACCATTGCAAATACTCTCCTTTTAATGTAGTAAAATGAAAGTGTTCAAAACTGGTCAAGTAAGCTCATCATAGATTTTATTTTCAAATGAACTTCAAAGAAAAATATAGAAATACACTGGTGAATCTGCAGGGACCTTCAACTAATTATACATTTTCCCCCAAATATTAACTCCATTCAGTTTATAATCATATTCTGCCTCAGATGTTACCTGCTCTGTGGCCATATATAAATCAGTCTTCTAAAATCAATTGAAAACTTGATCTAATACCTGTGGAATATTTATAATTTATAGCTACAGAGGCCAGATGTTAATGATAAGGAGAACTAATGACAAAATATAATCTAAATGAACCTCTAATCTGCTCCCAACCTCCCCCTTCTCTGCTAAGTATCTAATTTTATCTCTTCAAGACAGGGTAATCTTAAATGGCCTGTATTTACATAATGCATTTGCTATAGATGTTTTCATTCCCAACTAATTAGTTTAGAATCCATCTGCTAGAGTCTGAAGGTGTCCTTGCTGGGGCTGGTTATATAGACCCTTCCCTATAAATGATCACATTGATTAGGAAAGATGAAGTGTATCCTCTCTGTAATATAGAAAATCTAGATAATTTAGAATGTTTTCTCACAATAGCCTATTTATAACATTAAAAAATAAGACAAAAACCCTGCAAATAACAGCACAATCTCTCCTGCTTCCCCTTTGTTAGGTTTCCAAGAATATGAGGTGGGGGGGCTTAACTGGGAAACAACTTAGAGGATATTATCACATTGGTTCAACAAAGTCTTTGTGAAGATATCCCTTTCTGCATCAGGGTTGGACTGGGCACTGCCTGACTGCAACTGGCTGGACACCCATGGAGTAAATCATACCTCCTCTAAGATCCTATGAGCCAAACATTTCTGCTCCTGTGCTATACCAGAGCCTTAAAAGGGTCTTGGCCACCAGAGGGTGTGTGTTCTGAGATCAGTAACATATTTTAAAGTGATACAGATACTCTCTCTATCAAGGAGATCATATCATTTATCTATCCCCCAGTGAGATTGCAAACTTCCATATAAAAGTATAAAAAGAATTTCGAATTTACATGTTTCATCTCCTTAACTGCAGGAAGTCATTTCTCCTCAAGAATTTTCGGGAAGAATCAGGGGTGTTTTCACTAGCCAGTGGGTCTGCCGTTATTTATAGCTAGCCACTACAGACAGGCCAAAACCCCACAGCTTCAAGCCTCAAAAATCTCTCAGAGGCATCACTCTGAGATGGAACTCTTCTCCTAACACATGTGCTCCAAACTGGGTAATCAATCAGTTGTCAGGCTCCCAAGAGATGGCACTGATGCTTGCGCAACATGTAGAGACTATTCTTTCTGTATTATACTCAGAGAAAGTGTCCCACAATAAACTTGCTTGAGTCCTAAAGTCAGCAACTTGTTGCAATTATTAACACATACACTTTCTCCTGGGATGCACAAACCAAGGTTTGACCTCTGCATTGTTGCTGGAACCACTTCAAGATGGAGTGCTGTTCCTGAGCATGACCTAACCTGCCAGACAGCCTCCTGTCTTCCAATGAATTCTTTCTCACGGTTTTGGTCATGCTCTCAATAGTCTAAGACTTCCACTGAGGTCTTCACCCTCGATTTGCCCAAAATGTCTGTCTGAATCCTTATTGAATGGTGGGGTTTCCATCTTTTCCCCCAGAAAGAACTCATCTTACGTAAATAGTTCAAAGGTAAGGAGGTGTGTCTCCTAATTCCACCCAACAGAGTCTGTTTAAAACCCAGATAACAAGGTCTCCGTCCGAGGCCTCCGTCGCTGCGAAGCTCGCGGCTTCCCTCCTGTCTCTTTAAATGGTGGGGCCAATGGGCCGTCCCGGAAGCTGCTACGGGGGTGGCCACGCGTGCCGCTATTGAGGGGCGAACCAAGATGGCAGCGGCTTTGGCTCTGTGAGTTAGACGGAAGAGGCGACGAAAGAGGCGGCGGCGGAAGGAAAGGGACTCCCAGTAGCCAAGAGTGCTCGTGTGCCAGGGGGCTCTCGGAGTCTCCCGCGTAGTGGTGGCAGCTGCAGCAGGACCAGGTGCCGGTCGGCTTCGGACATTTGAAGCAGGGGAGCGGAGCGCAGTCCCCGGCTGCGGAGGCAGGGCCAGGTATAAGGAAGGAAAACATGGCGGCGGCGGCCTGAGGAGGAGGCGGCGCGGGAAGCAGCTTCACAGAGATCATGGCGGAGGCGGGAGCAGGGCAGTGAACGGCGCCGCGAGTTCCTAGCGCGGCGGGGCGGGAGGCTGCGAAGCGCTGCGCGGCCTCCTCGGGCGGCTGGGTTCGCTGGGCCTGGACAATAGCACCGAGGAGCCGGAGGCGAGGAAAGGCGGGGGCCAGAGCTCAGGCCCGGCGGCGGGCCATGAGGGCAGCAGCGCGGCCCAGGGGCGGCCAGCGGCGGCAGTGAGGCCGGGGAGCCCTCCGCTCATGGGCGTCCTCTCACCTCGGCTCCCGCCTTCCCCGGACCCCCTTCCCGGGCGACTCCGGCGGGGCCTTTGCCCTGGCCCCCGGGCGGCACGATGACCGACACCCGGCGGCGGGTGAAGGTTTACACACTCAACGAGGACCGGCAGTGGGACGACCGGGGCACCGGGCATGTGTCGTCAGGCTACGTGGAGCAGCTGAAGGGCATGTCCCTGCTTGTCAGGGCCGAGAGCGACGGTTCTCTACTTTTAGAGTCCAAAATAAATCCTAATACTGTATACCAGAAACAACAGGACACTTTGATTGTGTGGTCTGAAGCAGAAAATCATGACTTGGCCCTTAGCTTTCAAGAAAAAGCTGGATGTGATGAAATTTGGGAGAAAATATGTCAGGTTCAAGGAAAGAACCCATCAGTGGACATCACTCAGGACCTTGTAGATGAGTCTGAAGAGGAGCGTTTCGATGATATGTCATCGGCAGGTTTAGAATTGCCATCTTGTGAATTAAGTCGCCTTGAGGAAATTGCAGAACTTGTGGCATCATCTTTACCTTCCCCCCTGCGTCGTGAAAAACTTGCACTAGCACTGGGAAATGAGGATTACATTAAAAAGCTCTTAGAGCTTTTTCATGTGTGTGAGGATTTGGAAAATATTGAAGGACTGCACCACTTGTATGAAATTATCAAAGGCATCTTCCTCTTGAATCGAACTGCTCTTTTTGAAGTTATGTTCTCTGAGGAATGTATAATGGACGTCATTGGATGCTTAGAATATGATCCTGCTTTATCACAACCACAAAAACATAGGGAATTTCTATCTAAAACAGCCAAGTTTAAAGAAGTGATTCCCATATCAGATCCTGAGCTGAAACAAAAAATTCATCAGACATACAGAGTTCAGTATATACAAGACATGGTTCTACCTACTCCTTCAGTCTTTGAAGAAAATATGTTATCAACACTTCACTATTTTATCTTTTTCAATAAGGTAAAAATTGTTGGTATGTTACAGGAAGATGAAAAATTTCTGACAGATTTGTTTGCACAGCTAACAGATGAAGCAACAGATGAGGAAAAAAGACAGGAATTGGTTAACTTTTTAAAAGAATTTTGTGCATTCTCCCAAATGCTACAACCTCAAAACAGAGATGCTTTTTTCAAGACTTTGTCAAACATGGGTATATTACCAGCTTTAGAAGTCATCCTTGGCATGGATGATACACAGGTGCGAAGTGCTGCTACTGATATATTATCATACTTGGTTGAATATAATCCATCCATGGTACGAGAGTTTCTCATGCAGGAGGCACAACAGAATGATGATGATATTTTGCTCATCAACCTCATTATAGAACATATGATTTGTGATACAGACCCTGAACATGGAGGAGCAGTCCAGCTTATGGGCCTCCTTCGAACATTAGTTGACCCAGAAAACATGTTAGCTACTGCCAATAAAACAGAAAAGACTGAATTTCTGGGTTTCTTCTACAAGCACTGTATGCATGTCCTTACTGCTCCCTTACTGGCAAATACAACAGAAGACAAACCTAGCAAAGATGATTTTCAGACTGCCCAGTTGTTGGCACTTGTATTGGAATTGTTAACATTTTGTGTGGAGCACCATACCTACCACATAAAGAACTACATTATTAATAAGGACATTCTCCGGAGAGTGTTAGTTCTTATGGCCTCGAAGCATGCTTTCTTGGCATTATGTGCTCTTCGTTTTAAGAGAAAGATTATTGGATTAAAAGATGAGTTTTACAACCACTATATAATGAAAAGTTTTTTGTTTGAACCAGTAGTCAAAGCATTTCTCAACAATGGATCCCGCTACAATCTGATGAACTCTGCCATAATAGAAATGTTTGAATTTATTAGAGTGGAAAATATAAAATCATTAATTGATCATGTAATTGAAATTTACTGGAAAGCATTGGAAGATGTAGATTATGTACAAACATTTAAAGGATTGAAACTGAGATTTGAACAACAAAGAGAAAGGCAAGATAATCCCAAACTTGACAGTATGCATTCCATTTTGAGGAATCATAGATATCGAAGAGACGCCAGAACAACAGAAGATGAAGAGGAGATGTGGTTCAACACAGAAGAAGATGACATGGAAGATGGAGAAGCTGTCGTGTCTCCATCTGACAAAACTAAGAATGATGATGACATTATGGATCCAATAAGTAAATTCATGGAGAGGAAGAAATTAAAAGAAAGTGAGGAAAAGGAGGTGCTTCTGAAAACAAATCTTTCTGGGTCGGCAGAGCCCAAGTTTCAAGCTTTCCCTTTCTAGTGGAACAAAGACTACCCTCTCCAGCCAGTCACCTGCAACAAATCTGCCTGGTTCTCCAGGCTCACCTGGATCCCCAGGATCTCCAGGCTCTCCTGGATCCATCCCTAAAAATACATCTCAGACGGCAGCTATTACTACCAAGGGAGGCCTCGTGGGTCTGGTAGATTATCCTGATGATGATGAGGATGATGATGAGGATGAAGACAAGGAAGACACGCTCCCTTTGTCAAAGAAAGCAAAGTTTGAGTCATAATGGCAACTGCCTGTGATCAGTACCTGTTGAGAAAACTGGTTCTCTACCCCTCCCCACTACAAAATCTATAACAAAGCAGTGGCCTCTTGTGAATGACTGACACAGCTCAGCTCGCACACTTGACTTCTGCTCATCAAGTGCCAATTCAGTGGAGCAGGAGGAGGGGATAATTATACATTTAGGGGGAAGACTTACACCTTCGAGGTCTAAGCTTGGACCACACATTGCCCTTTTCTCAGGGAAGGAAAGGGAAACGAAAAGCCAACAGGGCAGGGGTTTTGAAAGTGGAACTCTGGATTGACTGGTCAGTTGCTACAATCAGAATATGCTTTCTTGGACCATGTTTGAGACTCAGAAGAATAGGCTTTTCTGCCCTAATTCTTCACTAGTTAAGAATGCCAGCAGTTTCTTTGTATAAAGAGACCTGCCTTTAAAATCGTACATTCTGAACATTTTAGTCAAGCTACAGCAGGTTTGGAAAAACCTCTTTGGGGGAGGGGCGAATATGAAGTTTCCTCTTTTTTATCTATTCCCTTTGCCCTTCAAACTGCAGATTTTTTTTTTAAGTGGGGATTTGTCCCTACTTGATTAAAGATTGAGTGAAATTCTAGATGTGGTCATTTGTGTCATAATTTTTTTGTTTCATTTTGTTTTTGATTTTTTTTTTTTCTCCTGAGTGTATGCTTAGTTGCTGAGTATATATATTTGGGACCATTAAAAACTTTTTTGATGTAATATAACCTAACATTGTGCTGGTAAAATACAAAACAAAACAAAAAAAACCCAAATAACACAACTTGCTACCCTTCTTTTTATTTCTAACACTTTTCTCCAACAGGCGTCAGTAACAGAGATGCATAAACTGAATCTAGGTTATTGTTAAGGAATTATTTTAGACATAAATATGGAATCTCCTGGTGGTATAGTCATTTTAACAATATTAATTCTACCAACCCACAGACATGGTATATCTTTTCATCTGTTTGTGTCATCTTCAATTTCTTTCATCGGTGTCTTACAGGTTTCTGAATACAGGTCTTTTACCTGCTTAGGTAGGTTTATTCCTAGGTATTTTATACTTTTTGATGTGATGGTAAATGGGATTGTTTCCTTAATTTCTCTTTCTGATAGTTTGTTAGTGTATAGAAATGGAACAGATTTCTATATATTAATTTTGTATCCTACAACTTTAGAAAATTCATTGATGAGCTCTAGTAGTTTTCTGGTGGTGTCTTTAGAATTTTCTATGTAGAGTATTATGTCATTTGCAAGCAGTGACAATTTTACTTCATCCTTTCCAATTCTGATTCCTTTTATTTCTTTTACTTGCCTAATTGTTGTGGCTAGGATTTCCAATACTATGTTGAATAAAAGTGGCGAGAGTGGGTATCCTTGTCTTGTTCGTGATCTTAGAGGAAATGCTTTCAGCTTTCACCACTGAGTATAACGCTAGCTGTGGGTTTGTCATATATGGCCTTTATTATGTTGAAATATGTTCCCTCTATGCCCACTTTCTGGAGAGTTTTTATCACAAATCAATGTTGAATTCTGTCAGAAGCTTTTTCTGCATCTACTGAGATGATCACATAGTTTTTATTCTTCAATTTGTTAATGTGGTGTATCACATTGATTGCTTTGTGAATACTGAAAGATCCTTGCATCCCTGGGATAAATTCCACTTGATCATGTTGTAGGATCCTTTTAGTGTTTTGTTGCATTCAATTTGCCAGTATTTTGTTGAGGATTTTTGCACCTACGTTCATCAGTGATATTGGCATGTAACTTTTGGGGGGGGGGGCATGTAATTTTTTGTGTGTGATACCTTTGTCTGATTTTGGTATCTGGGTGGGTGATGCTGGCCTCATAGAATGAATTGGAAAGTGCTCCTTTCTCTGTAGTGTTTTGCAGGAGTTGCAAAAGGATAGGTGTTAACTCTAAATGTTTGGTAGAATTCACCTGTGAACCATCTAGTCTTGGACTTTGTTTATTGGGAGTTTTTAAATTACTGATTCAATTTCATTACTTGTAATTGGTCTGTTCATATTTTCTATTTCTTCCTGGTTCAGTCTTGGGAGATTGTACCTTTTTAAGAATTTGTCCATTTCTTCTAGGTTGTCTAGAAGACAACATACAGTTGTCGGTAGTAGTCTCATATAATCCTTTGTATTTCTGTGGTTTTGATTGTAACTGCTTTTTTATCTCTGATTTTATTGATTTGGGCCCTCTCCCATTTTTTATTGAAGAGTCCGGCTAAAGGTTTATCAAATTTGTTTATCTTTTCAAAGAACCAGCTTTTAGTTTCATTGATATTGTCTATTTTTTTTTTTTTTAGTCTTTATTCATTTCTTTCTGCTCTGATCTTTATGATTTCTTTCCTTCTACTAAATTTGGGTTTTGTTTGTTCTTCTTTCTCTAGTTCTTTTAGGTGAAAGGTTAGTTCTATAATTGAGATTCTTCTTGTTTCCTGAGGTAAGCTTGTTATCAGTGTAAACGTCCCTTTTAGAACTACTTTTACTACATCCCGTAGGTTTTAGATTATCCTGTTCTTTTATTTGTCTCTAGATATTTTTTTATTTCCTCTTAGATTTCTTCAGTCATCCATTGGTTGCTTAGTAACATATTGTTTAGCCTTCACGTGTTTGTGTTTTTTGCAGTTTTTTTCTTGTAGTTTATTTCTAGTCTCATAGCATTGTGGTCAGAAAAGATGTTTGATATGATTTCGATTTTCTTAAATTTACCAACACTTGTTTTCTTGGTCTGTGATCTATCCTGGAGAATTTTCCATGTGCATTTGAACGGGATGTGTATTTGGCTGCTTTTGGATAGTGCTCTATGTCAATTAAGTCCATTTGGTCTAATGTATCATTTAAGCTAGTGTTTCCTTATTGATTTTTTGTCTGAATAATCTGTCCATTGATGTAAGTGAGGTGTTAAAGTTCCCCACTATTTTTGTGTTACTATTGATTTCTCCTTTTATGTACATTAATATTACTCATATATATTTAGGGTCTCCTATGTTGGGTGCATAAATATTTACAATTGTTATATCTTCTTGGATTGATCCCTTCATCATTATGTAGTGTACTACTTTGTCTCTTGCCTTTATTTTAAAGTCGATTTTGTTTGATATAAGTATTGCTACTCTGGCTTTCTTTTGATTTCCATTTGCATGGAATACCTTTTTCCATCCCCTCACTTTCATTCTATGTGTGTCTTTAGATCTGAAGAGAGTCTCTTGTAGGCAACATATATATAGGTCTTCTTTTTGCACCCAGTCAGTCACTCTGTATCTTTTGATTGGAACATATGTTCTGTTTACACGTAAGGTAATTACTGATATATATGTTCTTATTGCCATTTTGTTAATTGTTTGGGGGTTGTTTTAGTAGTTCCCTTTTTTTTTCTTTTCCTTTGTTCTCTTGTGATTTGATGATTATCTTTAGTGTTAAGTTTGGATTCCTTTTTCTTTTTGTATTTTTTTTAACATCTTTATTGGAGTATAATTGCTTTACAACAGTGTGTTAGTTTCTGCTTTATAACAAAGTGAATCAGCTATACATATACATATGTCCCCATATCTCCTCCCTCTTGCGTCTCCCTCCCACCCTCCCTACCCCACCCCTCTAGGTGGTCACAAAGCACTGATTTGATCTCCCTGTGCTATGCGGCTGCTCCCACTAGCTATTTTACATTTGGTACTATATATAAGTCCATGCCACTCTCTCACTTCGTCCCAGCTTACCCTTCCCCCTCCCCATGTCCTCAAGTCCATTCTCTACATCTGCATCTTTATTCCTGTCCTTCCCCTAGGTTCTTCATAACCATTTTTTTTTAGATTACATATATATATGTGTTAGCATATGGTATTTATTTTTCTCTTTCTGACTTACTTCACTTTGTATGACAGACTCTAGGTCCATCCACCTCACTACAAATAACTCAATTTCATTTCTTTTTATGGCTGAGTAATAGTCCATTGTATATATGTACCACACCTCTTTATCCATTCATCTGTCAGTGAACACTTAGGTTGCTTCCATATCCTGGCTATTGTAAATAGAGCTGCAGTGAACATTGTGGTACATGACTCTTTCTGAATTATGGTTTTCTCAGGGTATATGCCCAGTAGTGGGATTGCTAGGTCATATGTTAGTTCTATTTTTAGTTTTTTAAGGAACCTCCATACTGTTCTCTATAGTGGCTGTATATTCCCACCAACAGTCCATTTTTCTCCACACCTTCCCCAGAATTTACTGTTTGTAGATTTTTTGGTGAGAGCCATTCTGACCGTTGTGAGGTGATACCTTATTGTGGTTTTGATTTGCATTTCTCTAAAGATTAGTGATGTTGAGCATCCTTTCATGTGTTTGTTGGCAATCTGCACATCTTCTTTGGAAAAATGTCTGTTTAGATCTTCTGCCCATTTTTGGATTGGGTTGTTTGTTTTTTTGATATTGAGCTGCATGAGCTGCTTGTATATTTTGGAGATTAATCCTCTGTAGTTGCTTCGTTTGCAAATATCTTCTCCCATTTTTGTGTGTATTTCTATTATAGAGTTTTGGTTTATTGTTGCATGAGGTTTTTATAGATATAGATAGAGAAGATATGATATATATGATATATATGATTGATATATGATTGCTATATGAAGATATGATATATGATTGTTTTAAGTTGCTGATCTCCAAATTTCTAATGCATTTTTAAAACCCTGCATTTGTACTCTCCTCCCTTCATGATTACTGTTTGTTTGGTTTTTTAAATTAATTAATTTATTTATCTTTGTCTGGGTTGGATCCTTATTGCTGCACACAGGCTTTCTCTAGTTGCAGCGAGCGGGGGCTACTCTTCGTTGTGGTGCGTGGGCTTCTCATTGCGATGGTTTCTCTTATTGCAGAGCATGGGCTCTAGGCGCACAGGTTTCAATATTGTGGCATGCGGGCTCAGTAGTTGTGGCTCGCGGGCTCTAGAGCACAGGCTCAGTAGTTGTGGTGCACAGGCCTTGTTGTTCCGTGGCATGTGGGATCTTCCCAGATCAGGGCTCGAACCCGTGTCCCCTGCATTGGCAGGCAGATTCTTAACCACTGTGCCACCAGGGAAGTCCCATGATTACTGTTTTTGATGTCGTATTTTACATCTGTTTCAGGTATCTATGAACGGCTTATTGTGGATATGATTTTACTTCTTTTGCCTTTTAACCTCCCTACTAGCTTTGTGCGTAGATGATTTACTGCCTTTACTGTATGTTTGCCTTTACCAGTGAACTTTTTCATTTCATAATTTTTTTTAATTGAAGTATAGTTGATTTACAATGTTGTGTTAGTTTTATTTCACAATTTTCTTGTTTCTAGTTATGGCCTTTTCTTTTTGCCTAGAGAAGTTCTTTTAACCTTTGTTGTAAAGCTGGTTTGGTGGTGCTGAATTCTTTTAGCTTTTGCTTGTCTGTAAAGCTTTTGATCTCTTTTTCAAATGTGAATGAGAGCCTTGCTGGGTAGAGTATCTTTGGTTGTAGTATTTTCTCTCTCATCACTTTAAATATATCATGCCACTCCCTTCTGGCCTGCAGGGTTTCTGCTGAAAAATCAGCTGAAGCCTTATGGGAGTTTCCTTGTATATTATTTGTTGCTTTTCCTTTGCCACTTTTAATTTTCTCTCTTTATCTTTAATTTTGTCATTTTAATTACAGTGTTGCACTTTGGGTTCACCCTGTATGGGACTCTCTGTGTTTCCTGGATTAGGCTGACTGTTTCCTTTCCCAGCTTAGGGAATTTTTCAATTTAGTTATATTTCTCACTTACCTTGGAGAAGTAGCCTTCTGTAGGAGACATCCTATGCATACTAGCAGCTCACTCCCCTCTCATCACCCAAGCTATATGCTCTAGGGGCTCCTGTTATGAGGGCTGCATGGATCCTCTGTTGTGGCAGGCTGAGTATGTGGGTGATGTGGTAGGCTTGGTTGGCCCCTAGTCCAGTTGGTTGCAAGGCCCTGCCTTGTGCTGAAGCTCCTGGTTACTAGTTTTGGGGGCTGGGTTATGAGGCAGGTGACTGCAGAACCCCTGGGGGCCTTGGGGATAGTGCTGGCTTACTGATGAGCAAAGTCAGGTCCAAAAGACTCCAGGGCTGTTGCCCACCCACTAGTGGGTGAAGCCAGGTCCTAGGGTTAGTACCAGACTACTGGCAGGCAGAGCTGGGTCCTGGAGTCTGGCTGTAGGGCTCAGGGATCCCAGAGCTGGTTTCAGATTGCTGGGGGGGTGGTTCCTGACACAGTTGGGTACAGGGTCTGAGGTGTCCCAAAGGTTGTGTTAGCCTGCTAATGGGCAGGGCCAGGTCAGCTGTAGGCAGGCCGGGTCCACAGGCTGCAGGATCGTAGGTCTCTTGCATCTTGTGTCTGCCCCCTGGTGGGTGAGGCTGCTCTAGATGCTACTGCAGCCTTCCTGGAGGACAGGACCAGTGCCTGCTCACCGGTGGGTGGAGCAGCCTCATGGCCCTCTGATGGGCAGGGCCATGTCTAGAGGTGTGTCTAGAGGCAGCTATAAGCTCAGGAAGTCTTTAAGCAGGCTGTTTGCTGATGGGTGGAGCTGTCTACCCAGACAGTTAGTTGTTTGGCCTAAGGCATCCCAGCACTGGAGCCTACAGGTCTTGGCACTAATGAGCTGGAGGGAGGATCCCACAATGGCGTCCACCCAAACCAGTACCCCATGTGGTAAAAGGAGCTCCCAAGTATGACTGACACCAGTGTCCCCAGGGCGAGCCACAGCCACCCCCACCCTCCACTTCTCCAGGAGGCTCTCCAAGACCAAAAGGTAGGTCTGGCCCAGGCTCCTATCAAATCACTGCTTTTGCCCTGGGTCCCAGTACATGTGAGATTTTGCACGCTCCATTTAAGTGTGAAGTCTCTACTTCCCCCAGTCCTTTGGGACTCCCAAAATTAAGCCCCGCTTGCCTTCAAATACACATGCCCTGGGGGCTTGTCTTCCCAGTTCAGGACCCCCAGGCTGGGGAGCCTGATGAGGGGCTAAGAGCTTTCACTCCTGTGAGAGAACCTCTGCAATATAACTATTCTCCATTGTGTGGATCGCCCACCCAGGAATATGGGGCTTGATTACATCACAAGTCTGCCCTTCCTACTTGTCATACTGTGATGTCTTTCATTGATGGTTGTTCTGCAAATAGTTGGGATTTTGGTGTGCTCATGAGAGGAGGTGAGCTCAAGTCTTTCCACTGTGTCATCTTAGCCAAACTCCCTCAATACATTCTTTAAAATACAGTACACCTGTTGCCCAAAAAACAAAAACACAACAAAGAGTAGATGTTTAATGATGTTGATTTCTTGTGTGATGATTGGAAACCTCATTTCAATAATTTAATAATAAAATGATAATTACATTTCAAAATAATGAAGATCTTGGAAAGACTCATTAAAAAATGAAATATTTTTAGCATAGCAAGTATGCATATTTTTATATTCTATGTGTGAACATCATTTTATGATATTAACATATCAAGAATCTCTGTATTTGCATAAACAGAATCACCAATCTCAGTTCTGCCAGATAATAAACAGTTTACTGAATTTAAAATTCCAATTTGTAGGACTAACTTTTATTTCAGTGATAATTGCTCTCAAATCAATGACTGCAACATCACTGCTTTAAAGAATGGGGCATGAGTGCCCTCTTGTGATAGAATAAGCATTTAAATGAATTTGTAAATATCTTTCAGTTGCATATGAAGTAATTTGAACTGAGTCATTTCACAAACACAAAATGCCCTCTATTGCTAGACCAATTTGTACCAGTGCTTTTAAGTGTGGAAATAACAAATACCTGAAGAACTTGATTAATGTTAATAGACAATATGAATAAGTCACGTAAAAATGCTATTCCTTCAAGTATTTTGGTAGCTCCAATAAAAGTCAAATATGACAGAGGCTCTTTCAACTGATCATCACTTAACTGTCTCGCAAATGCTCTCCATTCCTGCTTAGCAGCTAGACGTGCTCCCAGAACATGAGGAAGTCTCAGGACCTTGCAGGTAGGCTCCTGTATGCTTCACCTCTCCAGCTCCCAACGGGTGGAGTGTCTACTTTCCAAGGGTCAGTTGTTTGATCCTAAACCTACTTATATCAATTGTATTTGTACTCAAATTATGTAAATAAATTAAATAATATGGAAAATAATTTATTAAAAGAAAAGAACGTGTTTTTAGATAAAACAAAACTAAGTTGGATGCTTTGAAATGACTTCAGAAAATGTAATCAGGGAAAAACTTTCTGAGATTGTACATGGGTAAGAAAACTAAAAAAATCAATAGAAGTCATAAAAATCTAAAAGAATTATAAATACAGTAGCATCAAAACATCAGCAGGCTACTTAAAAAATAATTTTTAATAAAAGCCTTAGCCTAAAATCAAAAGCCTGGTAAAAATACTCCTTTTCATATTTTATACTAAAATATTTTAGGTACATATGATCTTTTTGAATGATTCTCTACTTTAATTGACTCTTCTGATTCAGTGAGTCTGAAGGGTACTGTTTCCCCCATCTGCTCACACTTTATATATATTTAGTTAAAAACTTGTATGGAATGTGGATCTGGCCAGATTCTAAAATGAAATTGGGTCTGTGTGACCTGAAATACAGGAAATCTGTCCCTGGTTAAAAATTAAACCATAATTTGGGACTTCTCTGGTGGCGCATTGGTTAAGAATCCAACTGCCAATGCAGGGGACATAGGTTCAAGCCCTGATCCAGGAAGATCCCACATGCCACAGAGCAACTAAGCCTGTGCACACCAACTACTGAGCCTGCGCTCTAAAGCCCATGAGCCATCTTTTTGGACCCACCTCCTAGAGAAATGGCAATAAAAAGGAAAATAAACAAATGGGACCTAATGAAACTTAAAAGCTTTTGCACAGCAAAGGAAACCATAAACAAGATGAAAAGACAACCTCAGAATGGGAGAAAATACTCGCAAATGAAGCAACTGACAAAGGATTAATCTCCAAAATTTACAAGCAGCTCATGCAGCTCAATATCAAAAAAAAAAAAAACCCAATCCAAAAATGGGCAGAAGACCTAAATACACATTTCTCCAAAGAAAATGTACAGATTGCCAACAAACACATGAAAGGATGCTCAACATCACTAATCTTTAGAGAAATGCAAATCAAAACCACAATGAGGTATCACCTCACAACGGTCAGAATGGCCATCATCAAAAAATCTACAAACAATAAATGCTAGAGAGGGTGTGGAGAAAAGGGAACCCTCTTGCACAGTTGGTGGGAATGTAAATTGATACAGCCACTATGGAGAACAGCACAGAGGTTCCTTAAAAAACTAAAAATAGAACTACCACATGACCCAGCAATCCCACTACTGGGCATATACCCTGAGAAAACCATAATTCAAGAAGAGTCATGTACCACAATGTTTATTGCAGCTCTATTTACAATAGCCAGGACATGGAAGCAACCTAAGTGTCCATTGACAGATGAATGGATAAAGAAGGTGTGGCACATATATACAATGGGCTATTAGCCATAAAAAGAAACAAAATTGAGTTATTTTTAGTGAGGTGGATGAACCTAGAGTCTGTCATACAGAGGAAGTAAGTCAGAAAGAGCAAAACAAATACCATATGCTAACACATACATACATGGAATCTAAAAAAAAAAAAAGAAGGTTATAAAGGACCTAGGGGCAGGACAGGAATAAAGACGCAGACGTAGGGAATGGACTTGAGGACACGGGGAGGGGCAAGGGTAAGCTGGGACGAAGTGAGAGAGTGGCATGGAATTATATATACTACCAAATGTAAAATTGATAGCCAGTGCAAAGCAGCCGCATAGCACAGGGAGATCAGATCAGTGCTTTGTGACCACCTGGAGGGGTGGGGTAGGGAGGATGGGAGGGAGACGCAACAGGGAGGAGATATGGGGATATATGTATATGTATAGCTGATTCACTTTGTTATAAAGCAGAAACTAACACACCGTTGTAAAGCAATTATACTCCAATAAAGATGTTAAAAAATTTAAAAATTAAAGAAGACTTGAAAAAAAATGAAGCCTGTGGGCCACAACTACTGAGTCTGTGTGTCACAAGTACTGAAGCCCATGCACCTAGAGCCCGTGCTCCGCAACAAGAGAAGCCACCGCAATGAGAAGCCTGTGCACCACAACGAAGAGTAGCCCCTTCTCACCGCAACTAGAGAAAGCCTGCACGTAGCAACAAAGACCCAACGCAGCCAAAAATAAATAAATTAATTAACTAAAAACAAATCAAACCATAACATTTGGCAGTGACATCTGGGAATATTTGTGCAAACTTTTGACCCCAAAATTACACTGCTTTTACGTTGCTAACATCAATGTTTTGTATAAAAAGTTTATGTACATGACAATTGTCTGGAATCTTCACCAAAGTAGGGCATTCCACACTCATTTTAAATAAAGGTAAATGACATTATCTAAGTTGGAGCACAGTTTTTCATGGTGACATGACCAACTACAGCAACAGATCAGAGGGCTTCTACCTCATTTTTTAAATAATTTTTTAATTACCCAGGAAATTGTGAATATAACTAGCTCAAATCAATGTAAATGGCCAATGTTTTACTGAATTACATTTACTTTAAAAATTTTAAGCACCTACTATGCATTCCTTCTGTTTTTTCCTTGAACTTATACAGCAATCTCAGAAACTGTCACACTGATTGGCAGATTTTGATATATAATTGTCTTATTTTGGATTCCATGATAGAATGTAATTGTGAAAGTACCAGAATACATGTATTCACACATTATGTACTCAATAATTACTTAGCATTTACTATGCGCCAGGTTCTGTTCTTAGCCAAATGGAAAATAAAACATAAAAATTCCTGGCCTTGTAGAGTTTACATTTGGTAGGGAAGAATATAAAAACCAAGAAACACAAAACTTAGTGTGTTAGGAGGCGATATGTGCTTTAGATAAAAACAGAGGAGAGAGAGACAGGTGGGGAGTGTTGGGCCAGGGCTGCAATTCTAAATAGGCTGGCCTAGAAATGCAAATAGAAACCACAATGGGAGATCACCTGTCAGAATGGCTATCATCAAAAAGAACACAAATAACACTGCTATATTTAAAGTAGGTAACCAACAAGGACCTATTGAAGAGTACAGGGAATTCTGCTCAATATTCTGTAATAACCTAAATGGGAAAAGAATTTGAAAAAGAATAGATGTATGTATAGGTATGACTGAATCACTTTGCTGTACACCTGAAACTAACACAACATTGTAAATCAACTATAGTCCCAGACAATGATGTAAATTCCCAGTTCAAGGGCAGGAAAAGATGATATGAGATGTCTCAGCTCAAACAGTGAGGCAGGAAAAAAGGAACAAAATCCTCCTTCCTCTGCCTTTTGTTGTATTCAGACCCTCAATGGATTGGATAATGCTCACCCACTTTAAGGAGGACAACCGACTTTACTGAGTCTACCAATTCAAATACTAATTTCAGCTGGAAAAAGAAATTCTGACATATGTCACAACATGGATGACACTTGAGGACATTATACTCAGTTAAATAAGCCAGTCACAAAAGGACAAATATTGTATAATTCCACTTATATGAGGTAGCTAGAGTAGTCAAATTCACAGAGAAAGAAAGTAGATTGCTAGTTGCCAGGGCCCAGGGGGAGTGGGAACAGGGAGTTATTGTTTAATGAGTATGAAGTTTCAATTTTGCAAGGTGAAAAAGAGCTCTGGAGATGGACGGTGATGATGGTTACTCAACAGTATGAATGTATTTCATGCCACTTGACCATACCCTTAAAAATGGTAAAGATGGTAAATTTTACATTATGGATATTTTACTACAATAAAAAAGGTTTTAACGAAGGAAAAAAAAAACAAAACTATAGTCCAATATGAAATAAAATTTAATAAAATAAAATTTTTTTAAAAGGAGTAAATCCTGAGTTCTCATCACAAAATAAAATGATTTTTTCCCATTTCTTTAATTTTGTATCTATGTGAGATGATGGATGTTCACTAAACTTGTGATAATCATTTCATAATATATGTGAGTCAAATCTTTATGCTGTACACCTTACACTTATACAGTGCTGTATGTCAATTATGTCTCAATAAAACTGGACGAAGAAAAGAATACATAACAAATGTTGGCGAGGATGTGGAGAAAAGGGAACTCTGTACACCGCTTTGGAAATGTAAGTTGGTACCGCTACTATGGAAAACAGTATGGAGGTTCATCAAAAAACAAAAAATAGAACTACCATACGATCCAGCAGTTCCACTCCTGGGTGTATATTTGAAGAAAACAAGAACACTAATTTGAAAAAATGCATGAACCCCAATGTTCATAGCAGTACTATTTATAATAGCAAAGATATGGAAGCAACCTAAGTGTTCATTAACAGATAAATGGATAAAGAAGGTGTGAAATATACATATATTTGTACACACACACACACACACACACACACACACACACTGGAATACTACTCAGCCATAAAAAAAGAACGAAATTTTGTCATTTGCAACAACATGTGTTGATCTGGACAGTATTATGCTTAGTGAAATAAATCAGACAGAGAAAGAAACACTGTGTTTCACTTATATGTGGAAACTAAAAAATACAACAAACTAGTGAATATAACAGAAAAGAATCTGACTCACAGATATAGAGAACAAACTTGTGGTTACCAGTGGGGAGAGGGGATGGGGGAGGGGCAAGGTAGGGGTAGGGGATTAAGAGACACAAACTACTATGTATAAAATAAATAAGCTACAAGGATATATTGTACAGCACAGGGAATATTCCCAATACTGTAAAATAATTATAAATGTAGTATAATCTTTAAAAATTGTGAATCACCATGTTTGTACCTGAAACATATATTATAAATCCACTATACCTCAATTTTTTTTAAGTTTTTAATAAGATATAGTTGAAATTTTGATAGTATATAATAAGAGTCTAATAAATCCTATTTCTTTTCAGAAATAAATTATTTATTAATCATAACAATTGCTTTACTTTTAGCAAATTATACTTTCTAGTTTTAAATACTGAAAATCTTAGATTGCCAATTAGGAATTTACCATGATCAATTTTTTTTCTCTCCATATTTTGGAATTTAATTTTAAAGTTTTAAAATTCAATAAATAAATAAATAAGTAGGCTGGCCTGGGAAAGCCACACTGGGAAGGTGACGTTTAGGTCAGGACCAGTAGGAGGTGAGGGAATGAGCCAGGAAGAAACTGGAGGAACAGCAAACCATGCCAGGAGGGGCACAGCCTTGACAAGGCCTAGTCATAAAGCAGTTTCACTTATAAGCAGAGTAACAATATAATCTATGTCCAAAGCAGGACATATGTATTAGGCAGCCTGCGACATGAGTTCCAGCAGCAATAAAACTATGGGTATCTGAAATGTAGTAATGCTCTCTTCTATATTTCTTTTTATTAAAAAAAAAATACCTATCTACTACCCTAAAATTAGGAAAACAATGTGTTTTTTCATGAAGTATGACAGCATGATGGTGAAAAGTGCCCTGGATTCCATACATGAAACTCCAGCTACAATTTCTGCTCAGCCCAAGGCACTCTACTAGTGGTAACAACAAGCTACCTAACGAACATGAAAATGGAGAAATACAGGAGTCCAAGTTAAGATATTTGTCCATTTTCCGCTAAGACAGGTTTTTAAAGAAATGAGAACCTACAGTTTTGTCAAGTTCAGATTCATTTAGTGAAAAAATGAATAATCCTTGAACCTCATTCCCTGGAGTTCTGCCTGGGAAGTTTTCTGTCCAGGATACTAATCCTTTGCATAGGTACATGTTTACCAAGGCACAGATGTTAAAGTCACAACTTTAGAAAAATGGAGAAAACACATGACAAACTCTTTAAAAATAGTAAGTTCTTGTCAAGAGAGCAGGAACCAGCCAGACCTTTGAGAAACACTGCTGTAGGTGTGGGAAGGCAGCTCAACCACTGTTTTGTTACATAACATCAGATAAACTGCCTTTTCTGCATCTATTTTCCCATTTTTTAAATATGGAAATAATAATATATGCTTTACCCACTGCACAATATTAATGTTAGATAACATGTTAAAAGGCTTTGACTAATATAAAGTACTATACATTGTGAACATCATTAATCATTTATTGATTATCTACTATAATTAAAGCAATATGATATATGTTTATTGGGGACTGAGAGCCAGGATACCAAAAAAGAAGAAAGCAAAACCTGGATAACATCTGCCCTACACATGGAATACAATTAGAATTCTATGAATAATGTATGTGCTTTATAGAAATGCATGCAAATACTCACACTCTCTTAAATAAAGCCAAGCACTTAGTAAAGATTACAACTGGAATAAATTATTAGACAGTGCTGAGGTTTTGGAGATTATCTAATGATGATGCAAAAGTTTGCCAGGAATAGTCACTGAAAGGAATTGAGAGTTTTGTGATAGAAGGTGAGTTAGTACATAATGGGAGAAACAAAGAATAATGGGAAAAAAATAAGAAAAATTACTTTACAGTTTCACTAGAGATAGAACCAAAACAAGAATTGAAATAATGAGGATTTTGTCATTTGAAGGGGAGAAATTTGGTCTTGGCCACATTTACTTTAGCTTGACAGAGTGGCTGCAGGACTATAATCAGGGTCCCAGGTCATGTTAGATCATTGAATTGGAAGAGCAAGCTCAGATCTAGGTTGTAAAAGTGTTAATCTAATAAAAATTTCTCCTGGTGTACCTGGGTAAAAAAAATGGAGTGAGATTAAAAGAATTGTTTTAGCTGTAACTTCCTAACAATGAATAATAAGGTCAGTAGGTAAAGTATTACAGAGACTTCTCTTTCCTTCCATCCATTTTATAAACACCAAGCCTCTGCTCTTCTCTTGGGGCTGGAAGAATTTGGTTAGACATAGCTCCCCACTGTCCCTTCTGCCCACCTTCCTTCTGGACTCCGTCCCATCTGGCCATGCTCTTTCCTTCCAGATGTCTGTTTTAGCTTTTGGCCCATAATTTCTTTTGGACTGCACATATTATCCCTTGCTTTTCAAAATCAGCTGCCAGCTGTAAAAGAAAAATTGTTCCAAACCTGGTCTGGGGCAGAACTTTTTATTTGATGTAACATCCAGCCTCTTTCTGGGAAGAAATGAGCATTCCTGATAAAATGCTTAAGCAATTTTCAGATAAACTTTAATAGAATTAAGATTTGTTCTAGGAAAGTCAAGTTGGGTAACAGCTGATATGAATCCAACCAGGAAGTTATTGGTGATGAACACAGTTTGTATAGAGACTTAAAGCAGAAACCAAATTACACTGGGTTGAGGAATAAAGGAGAAGTAAAGAATTGTAGACTGTGAATGTAGGTGACTGTTTCAAGAAGCTTGGCTGGGAAAAGCATGGGGAAATGAGGTGGCAGCTTGTTTTGAAGGACAATGGACATGATTATGTTTATGTGTGGAAGGAAGGGAGGAAAAGAAACCTAGGAAAGGAAACTAGATGTTGGCTTTTTGTTCCTGAATAAAAACTTTTGCCTCTTGTTACAAATAAGATAATGTGCTCTGATTTGGTTTCGCTTATTTAGAATAGGTAAGCACTAGGAATCTAGAGCTGGAGTAAAGCTTATTTTTAGAACCTGGCATTAGAGAAGCAGCACAATATAGGGTAGGGTCTCCTCAATTCGCCTGCCCACTAAACTCACATGAGGATCTTAATAAAAGTAAAGATTCCAGGGACCTGTGCCAGACCCACTGAACCAGAACATCTAAGAAGAAAGGCCTGGAAATCTGCAGTTTTCACAAGTATCTTATGAGCAAGCAAGGCTGAAAGAAAAATGGTGTAAAGCACACACTGGAAATCAGAAAACACCTGGGTTCAAATACTTCTTCATCACTATTTGGGCTTGTACGAATTATTCTACCTCCCTCAGTGGTTGTGTCATGGACAAAATGAAGTAATACACGTAAAGTGCCTGGTACACACAAATGTTCAACCTATATTTGGTACCTTTATTCTTAAAAATAAGACTTGTTTTAGGAAACTCCACTCCCCAAACCCAGCTGACTGCCAGTGAAAAGTCTAGTAACCTCTAGTGAACCAGATTTTGTTAAAATAAATCTAGTCTGAGGATTACATAATCATTCTCTTTTCCTATCAAATGGTCCTAATGGGAGTGAATCTTTGAATCAGCCTGCAAGGGACCTTTTGCCCTTGCAGCAAGATTGTAATAAAACATCGACATTACTCCTAACTAAATTTTTTAATAAGATCACAACAATTTGAGTCTGCTGAATTTTTCCAACCCCTGGACTGTGTTTACTTCCTGGCACTAATGTTTTTACTTTAGCACAATTCCATATATTCTGATACTGCCATAAAATGGTCTCCCACAGCTAACCCAGCTGGAAAGACAGAACTGTACAGGCTTTTATTAGAGGAGAGGCGTGAATTTGAGGAGGGCTACATTGTCCTCTCAGGGATAGGAATTCAAGACTAGGAACTTTGACTCACAAGGATGTTACAGCAAAGCAATAGTCATAAAATATCCAGTAGTCCAGATGCTGGAAACTGGTATAAACCAGAGAGCGAGAATTGTAGATAGGATCTTTCTAAACAGCTAGAATATCATATCAAACAGACATCAGGGATTGAGTAAAGCCCTAAACAGAGAACAAAGTGTAGGATACAAAAATTGGAATAAAAGATTAGAGCTGAGCAAGTAGAGTTAATTGGATCAATGGATATCTTTGGCCTGAGGCCACCTTGTTGAATTTAAAGGAGACTCACCCCAGGGAGTAATGCTGGGCCTGATAAAGAAGCTTAAAGCTGGAGAGTGTTTTTGAATATCAGTAATTGACCTGGATTTGGGCTTTGATTTTCCTGCTTCTCCTTTTGTTTATTTATGTAGTTGAAATATCTGCATTCTTTTCTTTTCACTTAATAAGGAGGGATTAATTTGGTCACTTTACCAGACTCAGCTTCACTTTGAATAGGCTTTGATCTAATGGGCTCAGCTTTGGATTAAAGTTACAGCAGCGGGATGAGGCATATTGCAGCAGCAATCAGGGACCAAAATGGCAGTGTGGCAGAGGGGCAAAACTAAAAAAGCAGAAGGACAGTAAATGTGAAGCATTTTGGGAAAGGAGATGGAAACAAAGGCCTAAAAAGACTAGGTTACTCCAGTGTAGCCATCCTAGAAAGCAGAGAGGGAAGCTAGTGAGTTAGGTGAGGGAGATGGTGGGTCAGTGAGATGCGGTAGAAGATCCAAACAAACAGGTACCCAAAGAGGTCTCCAATTGTGGGACTCGAGGGACATTGTTCCAGCTAATGATTAAGAACTCTCCAGACAATAGGGGCTTCTTAGACAATGGGTGAATTTCCAGGATGTCCGGCCCCCTTCCGAGAAGGAGGGAGATAAACAAAATGTAAAAAAGGTATCTGTCAAAGACCAATCAGGAAGCTGGGGACAAGTTCCCTCTCTGGTCCGAGCCTAAGCCGGGACCAATCAGCAGGAAAACACAACCAAATCTATAATTTACATACGGGGAAGTGGGAACCTATAAAACTGACATATTCGCGCCCAAAAGGGGTTCCTTCTTCGACCTCCTGCGTGAGGACCGAGGAACCCCGGTGCACCGGCCTTCAATAAACCTCTTGCGTTTTGCATCGACTTCCGACTCTTGTTGTTTCCTGGGCGAGTCGAAACTCCTAGGAGACCGCGCAGGTCTAACACAATAACCCAAGTACTGGAATCACTGAAAAAAATACTTTGAACAAGGACTCCTTCCCTCTGCCCAGAATGCTTTTCTCTGAGATATCCACAGGACTTACTCTCTTATACAGACTTGATCAAAACGTGTCCTTTATAGCAAAGTCTTCTCTGTTCATCCTATCTAAAATGCCAACACCTTCTCACACACACACACACCCCCATCTCCTTCTCCAGCTGTCTTGTTTTTTCTGAGTTTTTGGCATTACTACAGATATACGTTTACTTCTTAAAGTTTCAATTCACTAGGAAGATATAACAATTCTGTATTTGCATGTACTTAATAACATGGCCTCAAATATACAAAGCAAAATTTACAGAACTATAAGTAGAAATGGATAACTCAAAAATTATTTCATTAACTGATAGGACAAGCAGATGAAAATTCATTAAGAGCAAGATTTTAACAATGCATTACAAATTTGATCTAATGCATTACAAATTTGATCTCAAATATACAAAGCAAAATTTACAGAACTATAAGTAGAAATGGATAACTCAAAAATTATTTCATTAACTGATAGGACAAGCAGATGAAAATTCATTAAGAGCAAGATTTTAACAATGCATTACAAATTTGATCTAATGATTTTATCTAGATGACTACACCCAGCATCTGCAGAACATATTCTTCTCCAGTGCCCATGGAACACTCACCAAGGTCAAACATACACTGGGCCACAAGCAAATCTCAACAAACTTCAAAGGATAGCAATCATATAAAGTATGTTTTCTGACCATAATGCAATATCAAAAATATATCTAAGAAGTCCCTGTATCCAGAAATAGAGACATAGATGTAGAGAACAAATGTATGGACACCAAGGGGGGAAAGTGGTGGGGAGGGGGGTGGTGGTGGGATGAACTGGGAGATTGGGATTGACATGTATACACTAATATGTATAAAGTAGATAACTAATAAGAACCTGCTGTATAAAAAAATAAATAAAATAAAATTTAAAAATTCAAAAAACAAAAAGAATTCCCTGTATGTATAGAAACTAAAAACACACTTCCAAATAACCTGTGGGATCTGTTGTAATTATTTGTTCTTTCTGTTCTTTCTTGTTTATCACACCAGAGGTCTGTCTATACTCTTCAAAAAATCAACCCTGACTTTTGTTTATTTGTTTTTATGGAAGTATAGTTGACTTACAATATTAAATATCCATATAAAATATTAGGTATATTCTCTGTGCTGTACATTACATCCTTGTATCTTATTTATTTTATACCTAGTAGTTTATACCTCTTAATCCCTTCACCAATCTTTCCCCTCTTTCTGACCCTCTCCCCACTGATAACCACTAGCTTGTTCTCTGTATCTGTGACTCTGTTTCTGTTTTATTATAGTGACTTTTAAGTTCCACATATAAGTGATAACATACAGTATTTGTCTTTCTCTGTCTGACTTATTTAACTAAGCATAATACCTTCCAGAACCACCCATGTTGTTGCAAATGGCAAAATTTCATTATTTGTATGACTGAGTAATAAATACACCATTGTGGTATATACACCACATCTTCCTGATCCGTTCATCTGTAGATGGTTACTTAGGTTGCTTCCATATCTTGGCTATCTTAAATAATGTCACTATGAACACTGGGATAAATGTATCTTTTGGAATTACCATTTTTGTCTTTCCTGGAAAAATAAGTGGAATTGCTGGGTTAATTAATTAATTAACTGCTGACAGTTTTTTGTTTTTTGTTTTTTTGGCCATGCCACATGGAACTTCCCCAGCCAGGAATTGGACCCAGGCCACAGCAGTGAGAGCCTGGAATCCTAACCACTAGGTCACAGGGAACTCCCTGGTAGTTCTATTTTTAATTTTTTGAGGAAACTCCATACTGTTTTCCACAGTGACTGCACCAGTTTACATCCCCACCAACAGTGTACGAGGGTACCCTTTTCTCCATATCCATGCCAACATTTGTTACTTGTAGACTTTTTGATGATAGCTATTCTGATAGGTGTGAGGTGATATCTCATTGTGGTTTTGATTTGCATTTCTCTGATGATTAGTGATGTTGAGCATCTTTTTATGTGCCTATCAGTATGTATTTTTGGGAAAAATACCTAGTCAGGTCCTCTGCCCAATTTTTAATTGATTTTTTTAAAATATATTGAGTTGTATGAGTTCTTTATATATTTTGTGTATTAATCCCTTATCAGACTTATCATTTGCAAATATCTTCTCCCATTCAGTAGGTTGCCTTTTCATTTTGTTGATGGTTTCCTTCACTGTGCATAAGCCTTTAAGTTTGATTAGGTCACATTTGTTTATTTTTGCTCGCTTCTCTTGCCTGAAGAATCAGATCCAAAAAAATATTGCTAAGACCTATGTCAAAGAGTGTATTGCCTGTGTTTCTTCTAGATATTTTATGGTTTCAGGGCTTACATTTAGGTCTTTAATCCATTTTGAGTTTATTTTTGTATATAGTATGAGAAAATATTATAATTTTATTCTTTTACATGTAGCTGTTCAGTTTTCCCAACACCAGTTATTGAAGAGACTGTATTTTTCCCCATTGTATATTCTTGTTTCCTTTGTGATACTAATTGACTATATGTGCATGGGTTTATTTCTGGGCTCTCTATTCTGTTCATTTATCTTTGTGTTTTTGTGCCAGTACCATAATGTTTTGTTTGTTTTTTTTTTAATATTTATGTATATAGATGCATCAGGTCTTAGTTGCATTTTAGTTGTGGCATGCAGGATCTTGTTCCCTGACCAGGGATCAAACCCAGGCCCCCTGCATTGGGACCTTGGATTCTTAGCCACTGGACCACCAGGGAAGGCCCCACCATAATGTTTTCATTACTGTAACTTTGTAGTATAGTCTGAAGTCAGTTCTTTTTGCCAAGATTGATCTGGCTATTAGGGGTCTTTTGTGATTCCATATAAATTTAGGGTTATTTTTTCTAGTCTTGTGAAAAATATCATGGGTATTTTGATAAGGATTGCATTAAATCTGTAGATTGCTTTGGGTAGCAAGAACAGTTTAACAATATTAATTCTTCCTATCCATGAGCATAGAATCTCTTTCCATTTATTTGTACTGTCTTCAATTTCCTTCATCAATGTCATAGTTTTCAAAGTATATGTCTTTTACCTCCTTGTTAAACTTATTCCTAGGTATTTTATTCTTTTTGATATGATTGTAAATGAGATTGTTTTCTTGATTTCTCTTTTTGATAGTTCATTATGAGTGTACAGAAATGCAACAGATTTCTGAATATTAATCTTGTATCCTGCAAATTTACTGAATTCACTTGTTAGTTCTAATAGTTTTTTGGTGGCTTCTTTAGGTTTTTCTATATATATAGTATCATGCCATCTGCAAATAGTGAGAATTATATTTCTTCCCTTCTAATCTGGATGTTTTACTTCTTCTTCTTGACTGATTGCTGTGGTGAAGACTTCCAATACCATGTTAAGTAGAAATGGCAAGAGTTGGCTTCCTTGTCATATTCTTGATCTTAGAGGAAAAACTTTCAGTTTTTCACCACTGAGTACGATGTTAGCCATGGGTTTGTCGTATACACCTTTATTATGTTGAGGTATGTTCCCTCTATACCCACTTGTTGTAAGAGTTTCTATCATGAATGGATGTTGAATTTTTTCAAATACTTTTCTTCCAGCCCTCCTGTAAGCCCTACTGATTTTCAAATCCACTAAGGGGGCTCGTCTTCACAGTGCTGGACCCCAGAGCTCCAGTGCCTAATATGGGGCTTGAACCCCTTGCTCCTTAGAGAGGATCCCTGAGCCTGTGATAATCCCCTCCTCTTTTGGGTCACCCACTAGAGGTGTGGGTCCTGACTAGATCACTTCTTCTCTCGTCCTACCAGACTCCATGTGGTTCTTCCTTTACAGCCGTGGTTGTAGAAGAGCCATTCTGCTGGTCTTCATGTCGTTCTCAGAGAGAGTTGCTCTATATGCAGTTGTAGTTTCAATGTGTTTGGGTGGGGGAGGTGAGCTCAGGGCCTTCCTACTCTGCTATCTTGACCCCGGTCCCTGTCTTGTTTTTCTTCTTAGTTATTATCGGTGTCTGACACATCATATATTTTACTTATTTATCGCACTTAGTCTTACCCACTAAAATGTGAACTCCATGACAGAGATCTTTGTCAGTTTGTTCTTTGTTGTATCCCCTACACCTAGAACAGCACTGGGCACATATTGTTACTTAACACTTAACAAATGCTTCTTACAATAAATATTGAAGAGTTTGTTAGCAAATCATGAAGATAACTTGTTAAAAATAATTAGAAGTACCAGAACATAATTTATGCATCCTGTTGTGGGGAGGTGGAAGGGAAAGATAGTACTGAGAAAATAATTTAATAAAGAGTATCATGAACCTTAGAATAGAAAAGGGATCTTGGAAAAAATCTAGTTGGAAACTATCCTTGTTATGGACTGATTGTTTGTTCCCCACCCCCAAGAATTCATATTTAACCTCCAATGTGATGGTATTAGGAGGTGGGGCCTTTGGGAGGTACTTAAGTTTAGAGGTTATTAAGGTAGAGTGCACATGATGGGATCAGTGCCCCTATAAGAAAGGAAAGGACAACAGAGTTTCCTCTCTCTGTAATGTGAGGACACACAAAGCAGGCAGCCACCTACAAGCCAGGAAGAGAGCCCTCATCAGGAAGTGAATCCGCCAGCCCCTTGATCTTGGACTTCCCAGCCTCTAGAACTGTGAGAATTAAATGTCTTTCGTTTAAGCTGCCCAGGCTGTGGTATTTTGTTCTAGCAGCCCAAGCTGACTAACACAATCCTAATGAACTTTAATAGAATATTGGTTAAATAAATTATGGTATAGCCATATGACTGAATACTATGCAACTATTAAATAAAGAATGAGTAAGCTATTTGATATTATAGAAAGATCTCAAGATACACCATATTAAAAGAAAAAATCAACATGAAAACAGTATAGATGAGTACTGCCCTTTGTATAAAAAGGAGCAAAACCAAGAATATGTCTTTGTATATGCTTATATAAACATAAAGAAATGTTTGAGGATACATAAAAGGGAAGAAAGTAGGGTAGGAACTAGACAGATGGTGGACAAGCATGAAGAAACACTGCACTTCACAATATTTTACATTTTTATTTTTGAACTATGTGAACAAATTGCCTTTTCAAAAGAATAAGTTAAAAAATGTAAATCCCTGACCTCCCTCTGGAACTCAAGACTGCCTGCCCAACATCTCCCCTGAAGTGTCTCATAGGCTTCTCAAATAGGACATGTCCAAAATGGAAAATCTGATTTTCCCCCTCAAACCTGCTCCTCTCCCACTCTTCCCTAACGCAGTACAACACACCAGCCACGCTCTTACTCAAGTTCCAAATCTGAGACCTACTCTTAATTTCTCTTTTTTCTACCCTAGTGAATTTGTGAACAAGTCCCATTGTTTCTGCCATCATGACAGAGCCCTAATATGCCCACTTCTTACTGTTTCTACCATTATTACTCCAGTCCCAGCCACTGTCACCTCTAACCTGGACCTCTGCGATAACCTCGGAGGTGTTACTCAAAGTAAGACCCACAGACAAGAATTGCTTGTTTCTAGCCCACAACAACATAAGAACCTTGCACTAAAATGAAATACAACTACTTCGCTAAGCATAATATTGAGTTCAACTAACAATTTTTTTCATAGCAAGACTTTCTTACTTTTTTTTTGGGGGGGGAGGTACGCGGGCCTCTCACTGCTGTGGCCTCTCCCGCTGCGGAGCACAGGCTCCGAACGCGCAGGCTCAGCAGCGGCCATGGCTCACGGGCCCAGCCGCTCCACGGCACGTGGGATCCTCCCAGACCGGAGCACAAACCCTCATCCCCTGCATCGGCAGGCGGACTCTCAACCACTGCGCCACCAGGGAAGCCCCAGCAAGACTTTCTTGATAAAAGAAAGGATACATTGATTTGTGCTCTGGAGGAAGCTCTGTATTTCTTTGCAGAGCAGCCCTTCACTATTGCTGCTGTCACTGCTTCCACTCTTGCCCACTTAAACATATACCCATTCTTTGCACAGTACCCCAAAATTATTTTTAAGACATCAATCACATCATGTTGCCCCCAGCTTATAACCCTCCAGAGCCTTCCCATGGCAACTAGAATAAAATCTAAGCCCCCTGGGGCTTCCCTGGTGGTGCAGTGGTTGGGAGTCCGCCTGCCAATGCAGGGGATGCGGGTTCGTGCCCCAGTCCAGGAGGATCCCGCGTGCCGCAGGGCGGCTGGGCCCATGAGCCATGGCCGCTGGGCCTGCGCGTCCAGAGCCTGTGCTCCACGGCGGGAGAGGCCACAACAGTGAGAGGCCCATGTACCACAAAAAAAAAAAAAAAAAATCTAAGCCCCTTACCAAATTCTAAATGGACTTACCTGACCTGGCCCATCTCTCCTTCATTACACTCCAGTCAAGTTCTTTCCCATCTCTGGGCCTTTGGGCCTTCTGTCTGGAATTATACGCTCCTATATCTTCTTGTGGCTGATAGAGTGTCATTATTTAGGTCTTAGCTCAGATGAATGGTGATATGGTGAAGGTTATAAGTGACCTTATCCCCCCCAGCTTTTTATTTATTTTTGCTTTTAGGAAATTTTAAATGAAATATATGACTCTCTTCCTGAAGTTGGACAGAATCTTATGCTATAGATTATTGTGTGTTATGAGCTGAATTGTGTCTCCCAAAAAACTGTACAGTGAAGGCTTAACCCCTAGTAGCTCCAAATGTTAATGTACTTGAGATAGGATCTTTTTTTTTTTTTTTGCGGTACGCGGGCCTCTCACTGTTGTGGCCTCTCCCGTTGCGGAGCACAGGCTCCGAACGCGCAGGCCCATAGGCCACGTCCCACGGGCCCAGCCGCTCCGCAGCACGCAGGATCTTCCCGGACCAGGGCACGAACCCGTGTCGCCTGCATCGGCAGGCGGACTCTCAACCACTGCGCCACCAGGGAAGCCCGAGATAGGATCTTTCAAGAGATAAATTAAAATGAGGCTAACAGGGTGGGCCCTAATCCAATATGCTTGGCCTTGGTCCTTATAAGAAGAGGAGATTAAGACACAGACACACAGAGGGGGAAGAACATGTGAAGACAACCAGCTACAAGCAAGGAGAGGCCTCAGAAGAAACCAAGCCTGCCAGCACTTGATCTCAGATTTCTAGCCTCCAAAATTGTGAGAAAATTAATTTCTGTTGTTTAAACCACCTAGTCTCTGGTACTTTGTTATGACAACCATTGCAAACTAATACCTTGTGTATTAACTAACATCTCCCCTGATTTGCTTTGAGTACTGCATCCTAATTTTTCCTTCTTTCCCTCTGATATATTATTTATTTTATTTTTATTTTCTCTGTGTGTTTATGTAGCCACCTCAAATCCTTTCTGGAATCTGTTGGTCCCCTGAGGTATGTCTGATAAAAAAGTGGGATTAAGATTAATTTGCCAGTTCTTGATAAATCCTCCTGGTTGATTGGACTCAACACATCTTCTTATTGCCTGACTGGATTCTGCATTCCTTTTATATTTTCTTTGTGTGGCATCAACTCTATAGCTATTTAATTGACAGGCTAGGAGAGACAGATATGAACAGATATGAACAGGTAATTGCTATCCAACAACAAAGGGCAATCTTAGAGATATGTACCTGGCACTGTGGTAGCAGGAACCAAGGCATGTTCTACTCCATTTGAGTAGGAGACCACTAAACTGAATCTTGAAGGATGAGCAGGTAGTCCAAGCAGAAGCAGTAGCATGTATTGTACAGAAGCATGAAGCACAGATTGTATGAGATACATGAACTAGTTTAACCACAGTATAAAGTATACCTGGGGAAATGTGGAGAAGTGAGCCCGGCCAAATGAGCAAATACCCACAAGGCAGGGTTATATACTTCATACCAAGGAGTTTGAATTTTTCTGATAAGTAATTGGGAGTCACTGATGAGTTTTAAGAAGCAGAGTATCATGATTAGAGTTTCATTTTAGAGATTGCCTCTGGCAGCATCACAGAGGGTGAATGCAAAGCAGATAGATGAGTAAAAAGAACTATAGAAAAAAAATTGAAGGGCAATTTGACAACATCTGTCAGCACTAAAAATCTGTATACTTTTTGACTCAGCAATTCCACTTGGAGGAATTTATCCTATGAGTCCACTTGCACACATATAGAAGGTATATACAAGGTTATTCATAGCACCTAAACGTTCAGTAGTCACACATGAAATGAAATAAAACTATTTAAAAAATGTTATGTATTGATATAGAATGATTTCCAAAAGTTATTAAACTACAAAAAATTAATTTGCAGAACAACATGCAGTATATTTCACCTCTTTAAGTAAAAAAGACAAACAAAAGTATTTTATGCATTTAATATGCATGCAGTACATGAAAAAAAACAACATATGCATAAAATATCTCAGGAAGGAAACACTAGAAACTGATAGCATTTAGTTGCTTCCAGAGAGGTGTACTGGGTGGATGAGATGAGTGGGAACAGACATTTCACTAGAGCTTTTGAGTCTGGCATCATGTGAGTGTATTACCGATTCCTAAATAAATAAATTCAGTGTTAATTTAAGGGAGGGAGGTAATCCTGGTCGATAGAGAGGGTCCCTGAATTAAGACAGTAGCAATCACAGGTGGAGAAAAAAAGGGGTAGATAAGAAAAAGTTAAGGAAACAGAAACAAAAGAATTTCATGACTCTATAGAGATGACACATAAGAGAAGAGAGCTTATAATAGCCCCTGATTTCTGACCTGGGAAACTAAGTGACTATATTGGTGACACTTACCAAGTTAATGAATGCAAAGAGAGTAACAAGTTTAAAGAAAAGAAAATGCATACAACTGGGGACATGTTATGTTTCAAGTGTTGTGGAGCCACATATTTATTGGCTACTAGGTAATTTATTCATCCAGTGAAGTGTGCTAAGTAACAAGAGCATATAAATGGTGGGAAAATGACCTGTCAGAGAGGTACTGGTCAAGAGATACAAATAGAAGATTTTGGGACTTCCCTGGCAGCACAGTGGTTAAGAATCTGCCTGCCCATGCAGGGGACGTGGGTTCGATCCCTGGTCTGGGAAGATCCCACATGCCGTGGAGCAACTAAGCCCGTGCACCACAACTACTGAGCCTGCAAGCCACAACTACTGAGACCACGTGCCGCAACTACTGAAGCCCGCGTGCCTGGAGCCCATGCTCCACAACAAGAGAAGCCACCACAATGAGAAGCCCTTGCACCGCAACAAAGAGTAGCCCCTGCTCGCCGCAACTAGAGAAAGCCTGCGTGCAGCAACGAAGACCCAACACAGCCAAAAATAAATAAATAAATATAATAAAAAATTTTAAAGTTTATTAAAAAAATAAAGAAGATTTTGGAGCCATCAGAACATACGTGGTTGACATGAGTTCAATCATGTGTTCTCTGCCCGCCCCTACCCCATCACCGCCCCACACCACCTAATTCATCTGTTGCGGTCCTAATCCCCAGTACCTCAGAATGTGACCATATTTGGAAATAGGGTCTTCAAAGAGGTAATTAAGTTAAAGTGAGGTCATTAGAGTGGGCCTGAATCCAATATGACTGGTGTTCTTGTAAGAAAAGGAAATTTAGGCAAAGACATGAACAAGGAGAAGATGATGTGAAGACAAAGGGGGAAGACAGCCAACTATAAGTCAAGAAGCCTGGCAGCCCTAACAAACCAATACAGTGATTGTAGGCAGTAGAAGCCGTAGGCATGGCTTTTAATTTTTTTAATACAAATCATAGCGGATTCTAGGAATATTGCAGCAGAAGCAACATAGCTTTTGGATCTCCCCAAATTTCACCATAAAAACAAATACAGCAATTAGAGTAGTAATATAAACAGCGCACAGACAACATCTACAACAAAACTAGGTTAAAGGTAGCTTTACAAACCCCAAAATGTGAGTATGTGGGCATAAAAACCAACAGCTACAAGAGCTGCATGGTATCAGTAACAGAGGAAAGTAAAGAGAAGCAAAAGACAGCCGATTGACCTGAGAATCCAAAAAAAGCCAACAGGTGTTCACTGAAACGTTCAAAGGGTCAATTTAAGAATAGCAGCTGAAACTAGGAAGGGTTTTGCACACTCTAACATCAGGGGTCCATATTAAGGTCTGAAAGGGATGGAGCAGTCTTGACAATATGATCTCTCAAAACTAACCAGCAAAAGGACCTCTCAAGTATAACCTAACAAAGTCTTCACTGGTGAATTCTACAACATTAAAAGAAGAATTAATACCAATCCTTCTCAAATTCTTCCAAAAAGCAGAATAAGAGAGAACACCTCCAAACCCATTTTATGAGGCCAGCATAACCCTGATACCAAAGCCAAACAAGGACACTATAAGAAATATCAGGCCAATATCCCTGATAAGCTTGAGGGCAAAATATTTCAACAAAATATTAGAAAACCAAATTCAGGGCTATATTGAAAAGATCATATACCATGAACAAGTGGGATTTACTCCAGGGATGCAGGGATGTTTCAAAATTCACAAATCAATCAATGTGATACGCCATGTTAACAAAATGAAGGATAAAAATAAGATGGTTATCTCAATAGACGCAGAAAAAGCATTTGACAAAACTCAGCATCTGTTCATGATAAAAAATTCTGTCAACAAACTGGGTATAGAGAGAACACATGTCAACCTAACAAAGGTCATATGTGACACAGCTAACATCACACTCAACAGGGAAAAGCTGAAAGCTTCTCCTCTAGGATCAGAAACAGGAGAATGTCCACCCTCACCACTGCTATTTAGTACTAGACGTCCTAGCCAGAGCAATTAGGCCAGAAAAAGAAATAAAAGGCATCCAATTCAGAAAGGAAGAAGTAAAATTGTATCTGTTGCAGATGACATGACATTATATATACTCCACCAAAAATCTGTTCAGATTAATACAACAATTCAGTAAAGTTACAGGGTATAAAATCAATATTCTAAAATCAATTGCATTTCTATACACTAACAATGAACTATCAAAAGGAGAAATTAAGAAAACACTCTCACGTACAATTGCATAAAAAAGAACAAACTATTTATGAATAAATTTAACCAAAGAGATAAAAGATCTGTACACTGAAAACTATAAGACATTGATGAAAGAAACAAAGAGATGGAAAGATATTCCATGCTCATGGATTGGAAGAATTAATATTGTTAAAATGACCATACTACCCAAGGAAATCTACAGATTCATTTCAATCCATATAAAAATTCCACTGGGATTTTTCACAGAAATAGAAAAAAAATCCTAAAATTTGTATGAAACCAGAAGACCCTGAATAGCCAAAGCTGGAGGCATCACACTTCCTGATTTCAAACTATATTACCAAGCTATAGTAATCAAACACTATGGTATTGGCATAAAACACATAGATCAATGGAACATAATGGAGTGCAGAAATGAACACACACATATAAGGTCAGCTAATTGTGACACATAATCAGAAGAGAAACACCCCACCCCACCCCAGCTTTGGTTGGTTTGGTAAATGTAACTATGATATAGCTTATGTGTTTTCTCTTGTTCTTTAATTATGTGAAACTGAAAGGCTGGTTTTCTTGTTTCCCTTTCTGGAAGATTTCTTTTTTTTAATGTGTAAGTAATTTGACCAAGTTATAATGCATTTTTCAGTTAAAAATCCCCTCCTTAAATGAAACTATAAGGTGGCCAAATACCTGAGGACCAAATTTATTCTAGTTATAATAAATTTAATATTTTTAAACATAAAAAAAGAGAGCCAAGAATATGCAATGAGGAAAAGAGAGTTTCTTCAATAATGATCTTGGGAAAACTGGACAGTCACATGAGAAAGAATGAAACTGGACCCCTCTCTTGTACCGTACACAGAAATCAACTGAAAATGGATTAGAGACTTGAATGTAAGACCTAAAACAGCAAACTCCTAAAAGAAAACATAGGGGGTAATCTCCTTGACATTGGTCTTGACAATGACTTTTTGGATTTGACACCAAAAGCAAAGACAACAAAAGCAAAAACAAACAAGTGGGACTACATCAAACCAAAAAGCTTCTGTACAGCACAGAAAACCATCAACAAAATAAAAAGGCAACCTATCGAATGGGAGAAAAATCTGCAAATCATATATCTGATAAGGGGTTAATATCCAAAATATACAAAAAACTCAAACAACTCAACAGCAAAAAAACCCAACAATCCATTTTACAAATGGGCAGAGGAACTAAATAGACATTTTTCCAAAGAAGACATACAAATGACCAACAGGTACATGAAAAGGTGCTCAACATCACTAACCATCAGGAAAATGCAAATCAAAACCACAATGAGATATTACTTCACATTTTCTAGAATGGCTATGGTCAAAAAGACAAGTTATAATAAGTGTTGGTGAGAATGCGGAGAAAAGGGAACCCTTGTGCTCTACTGGCAGGAATGTTAAGTTGGTGTAGCCACTATGGAAAACAGTACAGAGATTCCTCAAAAAATTAAAAACAGAGCTACCATAAGAACCAGGAATACTTACATACTTCTGGGTATATATCCAAAGGAAATGAAAACATGACCTCAAAGAGATATGTGCACTCCCATGTTCAGTGCAGCATTATCCATAATAATTACATAGCCAAGATATGGAAACAATCTACGTATCCATCAACAGACACATGGATAAAGAAGATTTGGTATATAATGCAGTGGAATATCATTCAGCTATTATAAAGAAGGAAATTCTGTCATTTGTGACAACATGGATGGACCTTGAGGGCATTATGTTACGTGAAGTAAGTCAAAGAAAGACACATACATTATGCTATTGCTTATATGTGGAATCTAAAAAAGCCAGACTAATAGAAACAGAGAATAAAATGCTGGTTACTAGGGGCTGGGGTTGGGGGAAAGGAAAGATGTTAATCAAACAGGACAAATTTCCAGTTAAAACGTGAATAAGTTCTGGGGTTCTAATGTGAAGCATGGTGATTATAGTTAATAATACTGTATCACATACTTGAAAGTTGCTAAGAGAGTAGATCCTAAATGTTCTCATCACAAAAAAAAAATGGTAATTATGTGACATAATGGAGGCATTAGCTAAAGGGTATGGTGGTAATTATTTTGCGATACATAAAATCAAATACATGTACCAAATCAACACCTTGTATACCTTAAACTTACACAATGTTATATGTCAATTATACCTTAATAATGCTGGGGGAAAAAAGAAATATGTGAATAAAATTACTGGATTTTGAAGAAAAGAGAGAAAAAAGAATTTTTTGTCATTGAGACGAAGGACAAAATCACTTAACTGGGCAAGAAATTCAAATTGTCATTAGACTTTTCCACAGTAATGCTTTATGCCAAAGGAAAATAGAGTAACTTATTTAAAGTACTCCAGGAAAGAAAATATGCCCAAGATTTATATACAGTCAAACTGATTTTCAAAATTAAATGCTGCAAGTAAACTGTTTTCAACATACAAAAACTCACAGAATATTGTTCACGTGAGCCCTTCCTGTCAAATCTACTAGGGAATGAGCTTCAGATAACATGATGACTAGAGAAATATTGACATAAGAACTATTGGTTAACATCAAATATTTATTTACATATAGAACTAAGATTAGATGATGAATACAAGAGACTATGTAGTACATAATGGTTATATGCATTTATAATGTTGTTACAGTACTACTGTGCCATACATCTATTTTTTTAAATGTAGGGACATGAGGAAAGCATACATAAAATTAACTTTTTTCAGCAACTACATGAATGGTGGTAGTGTTGGTGTTGTTTTTCTAAGAATATTGCATGTATAATGTGGAATAAAATAAACAAGTAATTATGTGATATTATAATTATGTCATCCCCAATATTCTTGAGAATTAGGATTATTCCTCTTGTGAAAAGGAGATTTAGAGATCACAATTTTATAATCCCTAAAGCATTAATGGATTTAGGCATTGTTTCACTGTCTGCTTCCTGAAAGAGACAACCAGACGTTATGTACCTATTGAATCTAGATTCAATGTACTGAAAATATGGAAGATCAAGGAACAGGTTAAAATATACTACGAGGATATAATCCACAAAATCAATGCTCTAAGAAACTATAGAGGTCAAATGACTCAATTTCTTCAACAAATAAAATATGTGGGAAAAGATACAGATAGACTAAAAGAGACTTAAAAGAAAGAACTAAACAATGATGTTTAGGGAGGCACACATGGGTGATAAAAATTTTATTAAAAAGACAAAGAACTGGTTCCATAAAACTAATGATGGTTATTACATCTAGAGGGGTAGAAACGGGTTTGTGATTAAGATGAGGCACATATAAGGCATCTAGGGTAGCTTGCCAAATTCTATATCCTGACCTAAGTGGGAGTTATGAGGATGTTCAACTTTTAATAATTCATTAATGTATATATTGGTTTTCTACAGTTTTCTGTCTATAATATGTTGGACACATAAAGACTTAAAATAAGTAAAAGGAATCCTCCTATACTGTTGGTGGGAATGTAAATCGGTGCAGACACTATGGAGAACAGTATGGAAGTTCCTTAAAAAACTAAAGGTAGAGTTACCACATAATCCTGCAATCCCACACCTGGGTATATATACAGAGAAAACTCAAAATCGAAAAGATACATGCACCACAATGTTCACTGCAGCATTATTTACAATAGCCAAGACATGGAAGCAACCTAAGTGTCCATCAAGAAATGAATGGATAAAGAAAACATGGTAGGGACTTCCCTGGTGGCGCAGAGGTTAAGACTCTGCGCTCCCAATGCAGGAGGCCCGGGTTCGATCCCTGGTCAGGGAACTAGATCCCACTTGCATGCCACAACTAAGAGTTCGCGTGCCACAACTAAGGAGCCGTCAAGCTGCAACTAAGTAGTCCACAAGCCACAACTAAGAAGCCCACCTGCAGCAACTAAGACCCGGCACAACCAAATATATAAATAAATATTTTTTAAAAAGAAAAGAAAACATGGTATATTTATACAATGGAATGCTACTCAGCCGTAAAAAGGAATGAAATAATACCATTTGCAGCACCATGGATGGACCTAGAGATTATCATACTAAATGAAGTAAGTCAGACAGAGAAAGACAAATATCATATGAACTTATTTACAAAACAGAAATAGACTCACAGACATGGAAAACAACTTATGGTTACCAAAGAGGATAGTGGTAGAAGGTAGGGAAGGGTGAGGAGATAAATTAGGAGTTTGGGATTAACATATACACACTACTATATATAAAATAGATAAACAACAAGGACCTACTATATAGCACAGGGAACTATACTCAATATCTTGTAATAACCTATAATAGAAAAGAATCTGAAAAAGAATATATATACATATAACTGAATCACTGTGCTGTACACCTGAAACTAACACAACATTGTAAATTAACTATACTTCAATTTACCATGTGGCATGGCCAAAAAGAAACAAAATAAGTCATATGTATTAGGGTTCTCCATAGAAACAGAACCAATAGCATATAGATCTAGACCTAGATCTAAATCTAGATCTATATAGATCTATCTATATAATTAGATATCTATATAGAGAAAGAAAGATTTATTTTAAAACATTGGCAGGAATTACAGAGGCTGGCAAGTCCAAAATCTGCAAAGTAGGGCAGCAGGCTGGAGACCCAGAGGAGCTGTAGTTCAAGCTTTACACAAAAGTTCATCAATTTAAATGTTAATCTCATCCAAAACACACTGTCACAGAAACACCCAGAATAATATATGACCAAATATCTGGGCACCATGTTCCACCCAAGTTGACGCATACAATGAACCATCATATCATATACCTGCTGAATGCCAGGCCAACACCCATTTACCCATGTAAGATAAGTTCAGCTGTGAATACTTGAGAATCTACTTTGGGGATATTAAAGACATGTAAAACAGAGGAAAAGACGTGATTGCAAATATTTCTAGGCAAAAGATATATCTATACTTAAGGTTCTAGTGCAAAAATTTAAAGGATGTAAAATTAAAAACTTTTTCAAATAGTGGAAAAATCTAAAGCTGGTTTTAAAAAAGTGTATCATAAGCAGTTACTTTGTGCGAGGTCATTCTGTCTTTTCTAAAACTGAAGAGAGAAGGCAGTAGAGCAGTCAAGGGATCACAGATATGTCCCCTGCATCGGCAGGCGGACTCTCAACCCTGCCAGGAAAGCCCCTCCCACCTTACTCTTTTACCAAAAGCTAACTTGACCCTTTCTTCTTCTCAGCACTGAGAATCTAAGAGTCAGAGGAAATGAAACTAACCCACTGTGCTTCACCAAGGTGGCCCCCAATGGATACTAACAAGGCCCTAGAAAGATTCTCTGCTGGGCATAACGAGCCAGACTCAACTAAATTCAACAAGTTTGAGGCTTGAAACCTGGCAAAAAATCTGACTATTAAAAAATACAGTGGAGGGACTTCCCGGGTGGCGTAGTTGTTAAGAATCCACCTGCCAATGCAGGGGACACGGGTTCAAGCCCTGGTTTGGGAAGATCCCACATGCCACGGAGCAACTAAGCCTGTGTGCCACAACTACTGAAGCCTGCGCGCCTAGAGTCCGTGCTCCACAACAAGAGAAGCCACCGCAATGAGAAGCCTGTGCACCGCAACGAAGAGTAGCCCCCGCTCACCGCAACTAGAGAAATCCCGTGCACAGCAACAAAGACCCAACTCAGCCATAAATAAATAAATAAACACACACACACACACACACACACACACACACACACACACACACACACACAGAGAGAGAGAAAAATACGGTGGAATCTGCACTGACATTATCCCATTTCTTCTTTCTAACTGAATAAGGATCAGTAGACTGGCTCTTAACGTATAAAATACTCTAAGAAATGTGTCCACATGGCTTCCCTGATTCCGAGATTTTAGATTTGCTCAAGCACATTTCCTAATTCTCATCAGAATAAGTATCTGTTGAAGATCTTTATCTTGTTAGTATTGTTTCCCTTTCTGTCTGTTAGGATTACCCTTAGTTGCATATGGGAAACCTCTAATTAAGAGCATCTTAAATAAAATAGAGCCTATTTCTCTCACACGTAGAAATCCAGAGTTAAACAGTTCAGGGTTGGTACACAGGTGCTATCTGAAAGTTTTATCTCTCCAAAATTTGTATGTTGAAACCTAATGCACAATATGGTAGTATTAGGAGATAGGGGCTTTGGAAGGTGATTAGGTCAGGAGGGCAGAGCCAACACAAATGGGTTAGTGCCCTTATAAAAGAGGTCCTAAAGAGCTCCCTTGCTCCTTCTGCCATGTGAGGACATGGTGGAAACATGCTGTCTATGAACCAGGATGTGGGCTCTCTCCAGACACTGAATCTGTCCACACACTGTGCTTGGACTTCCCAGCCTCCAGAACAGTAAGAAATAAGAGTTTTGTTGTTTATAAGCCACCCAATCTCTGGTATTTTGTTGTAGCAGCCTAAATAGACTAAGAGTCCCACATTTCTATCTTTCTGTTGCATGATCCTGGTGTATGACTTGCACCTTCAAGGTTATCTCATGGCCCTAGATGTTTTCTGGAGGTCTAGTCACTGTGTCCACATTCCAAGCAGCAGAGAGAAGGACAAGAAAGACTGAAGGATGAAAAGGTGAGCACTCTCCATTTTAAGGTGTCTTCCCCAAAATCCTGCCTAAAAATCTCCACTTAAATCTCATGGGCTAGAACTTAATCACGTAGCCACACTCAGATTCAAAGGAAGGTAGGAAGGCATCTTGCCACCCCAAATAAATTCAGAGCTCTATTACTAAGGAAGAAGATGGAGGAAGGAGGAGAAAATAGATATTGGGAGAAAAATAACTGTCTTTACCGTAACCTATCACAAGGATTCCCCACCTTCCAGCGTTTCCTCCCCACTCCCTTCTTTTAAACACACAGAAAAACTGAAAGGATAATGAATAACCTTAAACGCACCAACTAGAGTCAATAATTGTTAATAATATTATCATATGTGCATGTTGGGGGGAGAGAGAATATGGTAAAAATACATACATATATGTCAGTGCGTGCACACACATACACATACACAGATGTATGTATCTCACATACGTACTGCTGAACCATTTGCCATGCATTATCCATAGAAACTAAGCAAATACATGAAATGTATGTGTGTGAATATTTGTCCAAACCGTATGAAAGTAAGGTATAGACATCATGAAGTTTTGCCTCTAAATATTTCAATATGTATATTCTAAGAATTAGGAGATTCTCCTCTATAAACAATAGCATTCATACATTTAAGAAAATTACAATACCCCAATACTACATAATATCCAGTCCAAATTCAAATTTCTCGGTTGTCCAAAAAATGTCTTTTAACTGATATTTTTCAACCAGAATTTATCAAGGTTCCCTCACTTTATTTGGTTGTTATGCCTTTAGTCTATTTTAACTCATGAGGGCTTTCTAATGGCCATGAAAGTATAAATTATAGCTGTTTGATGTCTATGTTCAGAGCATGCAGTGTGTACATAAGGTCTGTCCATAATGTCTGTCATGGTTAATGAATTTTGAATGTAATGAAACCCTTTCCAAATAAGTTGATTTCCGGGACTTCCCTGGTGGCACGGTGGTTAGGAATCCACCTGGTGATGCAGGGGACATGGGTTGGATCCCTGGTCCGGGAAGATCCCACATGCCTCGGAGTAACTAAGCCCAAGCACCACAGCTACTGAGCCTGTGCTCTAGAGACGGGGAGCCACAACTACTGAAGCCCACATGCTGCAACTACTGAAGTCCACGTGCCTAGAGCCCATGCTCCGCAACGAGATAAGCCACCACTGTCCACAACTAAAGAAAGACTGAGGGCAGCAACGAAGACCCAACGCAGCCAAAAACTAATTAATTAATTATTTTTTTAAAAAAGTTGACTTCCAGTGTGTCTTTCTTAAAAGATTATCTTTTATTTTCTATTCTTATACATAAGTAACTCTCAGAAGTAAACTCTTTCCATTTCAAAACCCTCATTGTATAATCATTTCACAAAGTTGACAAGGTCTAATTACCTACACAATACGAGTTGGGAAAATTCTGTCTATGATCGGCTATTAAATAACATTTCTGAGCTAAAGTCTCCTGACCCATGGCCTTGCAATGCACTGGCATTGAAGGACAGTACATGCATTTCAGGTTCCTCCATACACCTGAAATAGACCCACCAGAATATCACAGGAAAGTACAGTGTGACAAGAGCAAAGTAAAAATGTACATCTAGGAAGCCACACACTGTAGCCCATTTCCAACTCCACTTTTTGTTTTTAAGAAATTACTGAACCACTCATGACATTTGATACTTAATAGCTGAAGTACTTACAAAATATAGTCAGTCATCACATTTGTTGTATGATAAAAATAACTGGCAACACTTTGCAGTGTGTTGGGAATTTAATAACATGCAGAACTTTGGCCACAATTTCATCCTCTTAAAATACCTTTAAGAAATCTACAATAGCTGTTTGTCATCTAGCTGTTTGTCTTTTAGAGAATTATGAAATTCTCTAAAACCAGAGTTTAAAAATAACACATGGTTGTGTATTGTAAAGCTGAACGGTGAAATGGTTGCAAACCTTACTCTGAGGATTTAGGATTCTAGGATTATGTCCCTCAAGACATTATAAAATGATAACTAACCAACAGCAAGTGTATAAAATTTACTGACAAGGTATGGAATTCAATTATTATATGCATTCCCAGCCAGTTTCTAGGCAATCATTTGCTTGCAGCCATTCTAAACAATGCTTAAGAACGATCCAAACATCTTATTTAATACTGCCTAAAATTTGCTTGTGAGAAGCTGAAGTAAAAGGGGTAGTTAAGGTCAGGCTGGTATACAGAAATCAAAAGCTTAATTCACTTTGGCAAAGTTGACAAAATAAGCATATTCTTTATCACATATATGAGTACATGTGTACTTTTTAAAAAATTAATTAATTAATTTTTATTTTTGGCTGTGTTGGGTCTTTGTTGCTGCATGCGGGCTTTTTCCTAATTGTGGTGAGTTGGTGGCTCCTCTTCGTTGCAGTGCAAGGGCTTCTCATTGGCGGTGGCTTCTCTTGTTGCAGAGCACGGGCTCTAGGCGCACGGGCTTCAGTAGTTGTGGCTCGTGGGTTCTAGAGCACAGGCTCAGTAGTTGTGCATGGGCTTCGTTGCTCCGTGGCATGTGGGAATCTTCCCAGACCAGGGATCGAACCCGTGTCCCTGAACTGGCAGGCGGATTCTTAACCACTGCACCACAAGGGAAGTCCCTACATGTGTACTTTTTTTTTGTTTTTCAGTACGCGGGCCTCTCACTGTTGCGGCCTCTCCCACTGCGGAGCACAGGCTCCGGACGCGCAGGCTCAGCGGCCATGGCTCACGGGCCTAGCCGCTCCGCGGCATGTGGGAACTTCCCGGACCGGGGCACGAACCCATGTCCCCTGCAACGGCATGCGAACTCTCAACCACTGCGCCACCAGGAAGCCCCATGTGTACTTTTAAATGCACTTAATCCTAGTTCATTAAAACAGGATTGTAGAGGTAAATATTATTGACAGTCCCAACAGGAAACATATGGATAATTAGAGAAAACTTCAATAAATAGACTATTTACAAGGTGGACAACATGGAGGAAAACCAAAAGGATAAAATAATATACTGAGCCTCGTTGAGTTTTACTACTCTTGTGTCTGAAGGGGCAAGGGAAGAAAGAGAAGAGTGCAGAGGGCCACCATAACAGAAGCTTTCCTTTCAGTGGAGGCCAACAGCAACCCCCTCCTCCCTGTGACCTCCTGCTGAGGTTCCCTATTGGGCCAAACCAATAGGAAGCCAGAGGACAAGGAAATCCCTTGATGCAGTCCATTTAGGGCAGCCTCCCAGAGCACAAAGCACGATGGAGAAGGTTAAAAAGTGGATCTAGAGTGGGAAATAGAGGATATTTAACACAGTAGATTTTTTTAATGAGATAAACTGAGGTTGATATATCACTTCAGTCCATGGATGAGCTTCAAGTGGTCTAAAAATTAGTAGAAACAGGTAGTGGTAAATCATTATAGTAATAACCTTGATGAATCACACCTCTCAGTACTATTCACACCTCTCAGTACCCACACTCTTGTGTACCCCCTCCATACTAACTCTAGGCTTGGCCATATGACTTCATATGAACAATGGAGTGTCAGCATACGTGATATAAGCAAAAGCTTAATAGGTAACCTTTTGGAATACTGCCCTGTTACTTCCAGGCCATGAAGAAGCCTGGGATGAAACACCATGTGGAAAGAGACACCCAGCTATCCTAGTCATGCCAGCTGAGCCCACCCCCAGCAGATTGGTTAACTGAATGCCTCAGCATGAATAAGCCCAGTCAAAACACTGTCCAGTCAACCTACAGAATCTTGAAATATGAGAATTGTTTTTGTTTTAAGGCACTAAGGTTGGGTGGTTTATGACGTAGCAATAGATAACTGAACACAACTTGATTTCTACTGAGGAATGGCTAAACTCCAGGGCCACAGGAATCAATTATGTTCAAATGATATCCTTACAACCCAATTCTCTCTGCCTCTGAGCTCAGCTCTACTCTCTTTCCCTCTGTGTACTGACTTAATTCTCAGATAGGTTCTCCTCTTGTGGTCAAAAGGTGTTTGCAGCACTCCCAGATTTCACATCCTCTATGCTCAATATGCAAAAGGAAAGAGAAAGCTTCTTTTTCGCAACAGTTGGACAAGAGTCAAGTCTACTCTCATTGACTTCAACTAGGTCATTTCCACCTGCAGGCCAGTCACTGAGGCTAGGTGGTTAAGCCAGTCAGGCCCTACTCTAGAGCTGAGAGGGGTTTAACTGCATCCAAATATTAATAATATGAGCTGAGAGTAAATGAAAGATCCACAAAAAAGTAAAAGAACTTGGAAGAAGGAGGATCATTGTGGATGTCAGGTGGCCAAAAGCTGATAAACTTCTAGTACAAATCTTAAATGCATATCTCCATCCTTCACCTTTCTCCCAAATTCTAGGCTTGAATATCCAATTGCATACTTGGAATCTTGTATTGGATGTGTCCAAACATCTCAAACTTTGTCCCAAACTGAACCACCCATGGAACTCAGAGGTGGAGAGATGCTCCCCTTGCTCTTTATCGTAGCTCCCAAATCTTATTCCTCTTTCCTCCTACAAAAGCCCCATAATCGGGCTTCCCTGGTGGCGCAGTGGTTGAGAGTCCGCCTGCCGATGCAGGGGACACAGGTTCGAGCCCTGGTCCGGGAGGATCCCACATGCCGCGAAGCAACTAAGCCCGTGCGCCACAACTACTGAAAAGCATGCGCCTGGAGCCCATGCTCCACAACAAGAGAAGCCACTGCAATAAGAAGCCCGCGCACCACAGGGAAGAGTAGCCCCCACTCGCCACAACTAGAGAAAAGCCCGCACGCAGCAATGAAGACCCAACGCAGCCAAAAATAATAAATAAATTAAAGAAGCCCCATAATCTTTGAAGTAGGGCAGCGTATTTTTACACTAGCTCTTTCTCCTTGTTACTGTCATCTTTCAAACACTTGGGTCACATCCCCTCATTCACTGATGACTCTAGCACGTTTTGTAGTCTTTATTCCCACTACTCATCAATTATAGTGTCAACATCCACGGTGATGACCCACCTGACACCTTAGACTCTCAGTTCCCCAACCTCCTTCCCCACAGTGATCATTTCATCCTTCCACCTCAACCACCCACCCCCACAGTAACACTGTTGACCCTGTCTGTACCAACAATTACAGTACCTCCAAAAGCTCAAATTCCAGAATGCTACTTTCTAATCCTCCCATTTCCTATCTTTTCTAGTTTTCCCACTGCAGCTCTTCTTCAGCTATAATGAAACCTCCAGTCCATGGACACCATCACTTTCTCACTACAGATGATCCTCTTACCCAGTTTATATTTCGTTATTAATTGTTCAAATCATTTCCTTGCAAACACCCTTAACTCTCTCAGTCAGTCCTTTCTTCCTTCATTATCTTGCCTGACAAAGTTTTAGCCCTAGTTATCCCAATTAATCCCCCCTACTCCATGCTGGCATCCAAATGTCTGAATATTTCTAGAAATAGAAAGTTCACAGCTTTACTTGCAATAAATGTATGGCCATAAATTTCATGTGCACTCCACACTGTGAACCAATCCTATTTCACTTCCCTGGTCTGTCTGCTTTTCTACTCTGCATACTGATAATTTCACACATCCTTTCTCTTTAAACCTCTTATACTTCCCAATTTTCCATTCTCAGTTGATGACCTTGCCTCGTAGTTATTTGAGAAAATACAAACAATGACTTCCATTATCCGTACCTGTACTTCCTGCTGTCAAGCAAGTGACATCTGTTGCTCACCACCAGGGGCAGCAGTCCCAGGATGTCAACCTGCATGGTTTGCAGGTGTCAGGGTCACCGAGAAAGACACAGTTCACACGGCCACTGGATGGAACAACACTTCACTCACAGAGAGAAGAGATGGAGCAAAGATCAGCCTCAGTAATGAGTATCGGTCCCCCATGGCCAGCACATCTTATCCCACAGCCAATGCAGGGAGATGGTCTACACACACCTCTCCTGTGCTGCAGGTAAAGGACCTCCTCCTCTCCCCACCAGGTTCAGATATAGCTGGGGTTAGCCAGGTGCCATATCATGCACACACTTTAAACAGAACGAAGAATTACATATCAAACCCAGAACAGGGAAAGATATTCCCAAACGATTCCACGTGTCCCATGATATGCAGCCAGGCAAGGGTCAACAGGCTATACATAACTGTCTTTCCCAATAGTCCAGCCCCCAACCCTTGCTCAACCACTGAAATAGCAGATCAAACACATCAAATATGGTAGGAACACCCTCCGCTCCCAAATCTGGAGATGGAACTAGGTCCAGTGGGGTCCCTGAACAATTCACATGGATGCAGTTTACTCGCAGAGGCTCCATGGTATTCTGGGACAGCAGTTCATCAGGGCCACAAGGAGAACCAGACCCAGGAGGGTGATCAGACCTCCCTCAGGGATGGTCCCTAATCAAGAACCCCAAGGGCCTGGAGTAAGCTAACTGAAGAGTTTTCTGAGAAGAGTCTAGGGGGACTGCAGGTATACAGCGGATAATCATCCTGCCTGAGCATGGATCCTCTCCAGCTCAGTTTTTACCTTTCCTTAATTACTGATATATACACAAGTGTTGGCAATAACACAAATGCCATGATGTTCTGCCAGCAGATCAAGGCTATTTGGTTGTCCATTACCACCACCAGCTTAGCTAGTGAGTTCAGGGAGTCTTGTCTGTTTTGGAGTGCGTGGAGAGTGTCTGAGTCATTTTGTACCAGCCGAGCTATCACAATGGGAATATGGGATTAGACCCTTAACCTCTAATTTAGACGGACCTCTCTCTGTCCAGTAGCATTGGTAGAAGTCTTCTGTAGGGATCTCATCAATTTTTGTTTTGTCTATCCAGGTTTAACAACTGAAGCCATGTTGCTGTGGGTCAACCCTGTTCTCTCCTTCATTCCTCCTCTGTCTTCCCTTGAGTTCCCCTTTTGGCCTCTAGGCATGGCTCCCCATTGTTGGTTTTCTATCTGTTTAGCCCCAATTGTTGGAAACCACTGAAATCATTCTGTTGTTTTGATCCCAAACAGGACATTTCAGTGGAGCTTTTCTATTTCTTGTCGCATAGTCATTTTAGGGGACAACTGTAGGGTTAATGGGGTCTTCCACTGGACAGCCCCCTGTCACATGAAGGACTCCACTGCATCATCTACATCCCCAGGGTCAGGGTCATATAGGCAGCATCTATGGCTTTTACCTGAAATGCAGTTATGGCTTTATGAGTGGTTTCCAGGGGCTCCTAGTCTTAGAGAAGTCCCTACCGTTGGGAATACCATGCTCATACTCTTTGCAATCCAGATCAAGAGCAACATGGGCTTATCCTTTTCACTGCCCCGTTGATTGCCCTGTTCCATGTGGGCAAAAACACACTGCAGCCAGGGGTCAGTGATTAGCTTCCCTGGACTGCATCACTCAGTCTGAGATATTTAAGTCTGCAAGGCCCCCTAATCAACCACATGCACCGTCCAAGTCACATGAAACCCCCCCTGGCCTCTGCCCATATCTGTCTTTCAGTTTTCATATTTCATTCTGAGAGAAGGACCTCATTTCATCAGTTACATTTTCAGCAACACCATGAGTGGTTTTGTGTTGAGTGAAAACAAGCTTTACTTGGGGTTTTTAAACAACCCAAATCAGGAGGAGCTTCCTACACAGGGGCCTTTGACTCCCCTTGGGTGTCATCTGCAACCCCTTGCATGTGGAAGTTAGGGGCTGGTGTAGGAGTGTGAAGGTGGCCAGAAGCTAAGCTAATTCTCCAAAAATTTTTAGGGCCCACCTCTTGCATTCTGCCCTTGTCCATAACACCAGTTTATCCTTGTTGACAAGGAGACTGTCGACATCTCATTTATCCCCAGTCAGCTAGAGGGAGGTCATCCCCCCCAGGGAGCTAGCACCACCCTGGGATGGCTGTGCTGATGAACCTTGTGCCATGGTATACTTTGTTGGTGACCTTGCTCACTGCACCAAACTGTCAAGCAAGTGACACCTGTTGCCTACCACCAGAAGCAGCAGTACCAAGCTGTGTTCTCACTGCAGAGTTTGCAGGTATCAGAGTTGCCAAGAAAGACACAATTCACACAGGCACTGGATGGAACACTTCACTCACGCAGAGAACAGACAGAGCAGGATCAGCCTCAGTAGTGAGTATGGCTCCCTCATGGCCAGTGCATCTTTCCCCACAGCCGATGCAGGAAGATGGTCTACACGTACCCCTCCTGTGCTGGTGAAGGACCCCCTTCTCTCCCCACCAGGAATAGATTATAGCAGAAGGGCTGGCCGGGTGTCATACGATGCACATGCTTAAAGCAGACCAAAGAAAGTACAAATCATGCCCAGCACAGGCTGTGAGGACTTCTTATTTCCACGTAAGAAAACGTTCTGAACAGGCCCAAGGCATGCTCTTATGCAGTTATGCAAGGGTCAACAGGCTATGCGTGACTGCCTTTCCCTACACCTGCCTTATCTCTTGTTCTAACAATCAAAGAATACAAAGACCTCCATTTGTATTCTGCAAAGGATCTCCTCTTGCCTTCTCAAGGATTTTGCTCCTATAACTTTTTGCCTCTTTTTCCAGCATCATAAATCTCCACCCTCTACTAAATCAATCCCATGAACATATAAAGATGCTCTAGTATCTCTCATTTAAAAGGCAGTCCCTCACTCTTACAACCCTCTCCAGCTACAGACCCATTTTTGCCTTCTCACCTTACTTACTGCTCAGTCCTCTTCAACTGTGCTTCCGTCATCCCTATGCCACTTGTGACTGTGTTCACTGGTGATCCTCATGTGGCCAAACCCCACAGTCATTTCTGTTATCTTACCTGACCTTTCAACATTCATGCTAATTGACCTAACTCTCCCTGAAACTCCCCACTTTCTTTCTGAGATATCGCACTCTCCACCTTTCCCCCCAAGGCATTTCATTTATTGGCACTTCCTTCTCTGCTGGAACTCGAAAGTTTGCAGCGCTCCAAGGCTCTGTCCTGGGCTTTCTCCTCTTTATTTATACTCCTTCCCTGATGCTCTCACTCAGTGTCATGCTTTAAATACCTTACTCATGCCAATGACGTTCAAGCCCTAACCTCTCCTCTGAACTTCAGGCTCATGTGTCAAACTGCCACCTTGACTTTTCCAGATACATGTGATTTTTTTCCTCCGATGTAGCTCTTTAACTTTACTACTTCACGTGCTTAAGTTAAACTCTACTATTTCATGAAGTATTCACAAGATTTTCTTCAATTTGCAGTTGTCTGTCCTGCAACAAAACCTAGAGTTTACTGACCAGTTCAGTTTTAGACACTGGAAAAATGAACATTAAGAGATAAGATTCTTTAATTCTCGTATTTTTAAATTTTTTTATTGAGGTGTAATTGACATACAACATTGTATAATTTCAGCTGTACAACATAAAAATTCGATATTTGTACATATTGCAAAATGATCACCACAGTGACTCTAGCTAACATGTGTCACCATACATAGTTACACAATTGTTTTCCTTGTGATGAGACTTTTCAAATTTACTCTCTTAGTAACTTTCAAATATGCAGTACGGTATTATTAACTATGGTCACCCTGCTGTATGTGACATCCCCATTACTTATTTATAACTGGAAATTTGTATCTTTTGACCCCCTTCACCCTTTTCGCCCACCCTCTATCCCCCACCTCTGGCAACCACCAATCTGGTCTCCATGTCTTTTTGACCTTGGATTTTTTTTCTTCTCTTTTTCTTTTTTTCTTTTTAGATTCCACATATAAGTGAGATCATACAGTATTAGTCTTTTTCTGTCTGACTTATTTCACTTAGCATAATGCCCTCAAGGTCCATTCAGGCTGTCACAAATTGTAAGATTTCATTCTTTTTGATGGCTGAATAATATTCCATCGTGTATATATATACACCACATTTTCTTTATCTATTCATCTACTGATGGACACTTAGGTTGCTTCCATATCTTAGTTATTGTAAATAATGTTGATATGAACATGGGGATGCACACATCTTTTGAGTTACCGTTTTCATCTTCTTCAGATAAACATCCAGAAGTGGAATTGTTGGATCATATGGTAGTTCTATTTTTAATTTTTTGAGGAACCACCACACTGTTTTCCATAGTGGCTGTACCTTCCCACCAACAAAGCACAAAGGTTCCCTTTTCTCCACATCTTACACTAGCATTTTTTATCTCTTGCCTTTTTGAGAACAGCCATTCTAACAGGTGTGAGGTGATATCTCACTGTGGTTTTGATTTGCATTTCCCTGATGATTAGTGATGTTGAGCATCTTTTCATGTATTGGGTTGGCCAAAAAGTCCCTTCAGTTTTTAAGTAACAATAAAAGACACATTTTTCATTTTCACCAAGAACTTTATTGAACAACGTATTCACCGTTTTGTTCCACTAACTTCTGCCATTTTTCAGGCAACTTCATAATTCCATCTTCCCAAAACTTTTTATCTTTTCAAGCAAAGAACTGTTCCAGGTGCCTCTTACAGTCTTCCAGGTAATTGAAATTTTTTCCATTAAGAGAATTTTGTAAAGACTGAAATAAATGGAAATCCGAAGGTGCAATGTCTGGTGAATATGGCAGATGAATCAGAACTTCCCAAACTGTAACAGTTTTTGCCTGGTCATCAAAGAAACATGCAGTCTTGTGTTATCCTGATGGAAGATTATGCATTTTCTGCTGACTAATTCCGGATGCTTTTCGTCAAGTGCTGCTTTCAGTTGGTCTAATTGGGAACACTACTTGTTGGAATTAATCGTTTGGTTTTCCGGAAGGAGCTCATAATAGAGGACTCCCTTCCAATCCCACCATATACACAACATCACCTTCTTTGGATGAAGACCAGCCTTTGGTGTGTTTGGTGGTGGTTCATTTCGCTTGCTCCACAACCTCTTCCGTTCCATATTGTTGTACAGTATCTACTTTTCATCACCCATCACAATGTTTTAAAAACGGGATGTTTTCGTTACGTGTAGTAGAGAATCACAGGCGGAAATATGGTCAAGAAGGTTTTTTTTGCTTAACTTACGTGGAACCCAAACATCAAAGTGATTAACATAACCAAGCTGGTGCAAATGATTTTCAACACTTGATTTGGATATTTTGAGTATGTCGGCTATCTCCCGAGTGGTGTAACATTGATTGTTCTCAATTAATGTCTCGATTTGATTGTTATCAACTTCAACTGGTCTACCAGACCATGGAGCATCGTCCAGCAAATCTCCAGCACAAAACTTCACAAATCACTTTTGACACATTCTCCATACACTGCACAAATCTTTCTTTGCATTTCAGTTGCGTTTCTACCTTTCTTGAAACAATAGAGCATAATATGCCAAAAATGTAGCTTTTCTTCCATCTTCAATATTAAAATGGCTACACAAAAATTCACTAATCTTGATAAGCTTTTTTAAATGCACGCTGATATGACAGCTGTCACAACACAATCTAATAAAATTGTTTCGAATGAAGTTAAAGATAACTAAGTGCTGCTAGAGCCATCTTACGGAAAAAACTGAACAAACTTTTTGGTCAGCTCAATACCTGTTGGCCATTTGTATGTCTTCTTTGGAAAAATCTGTCTATTCAAATCCTTTGTCCATTTTTCAATTGGATTTTTTGGGGTTTTTGCTACTGAGTTGTGTGAGTTCTTTATATTTTTTGGATATTTTCCCTTATCAGATAATTCTTATTTCTGAAAGCTGACTTTTTTCCCACTTTGGAATAAGTTAATTATGTTTACATTACCTAACTTAGCATACATATGTTTCCCATGATTTAACCAAAAGCTGTAATTGTGAACTTTTTTCTCATACATTCATTATCTAACCAGCTCTTTATGTGTATTGACTATGTGCTCAAATGCTATCTACTACAGGATATCTGCACACACTACGGTACCGATTTTAGGCAACTGCTGCTGGACCTTTTTTCTTTTCTCCCCACACTCATTTGTGCACATGACTTCACTCATCATCTTCATTAGTTTGCCAAATGGTCCTTCTCTAGCCCCGACTCTTCTCTTGGGCTTCAGTTCTACATTTCTGATGGTCCACTGGACAAATGTAACCAAATGTTCCCCTCAAAATCTAACAAAACCAAAACTGAATCTTCTTTTTCCTGCTCCCAAATCAGTCATTTCTGACTTGCCTCTTCCTGTCAGTGGAGCTGCCATTCTCTTGCCTGCCTAGGCTTCACTCCACTTCCCCCACAGATCATCACATTCTACCATCTCCTCCTTTAATACAGCCACAGCATGTTTTGGGGACAGGATTATGAATCTGGGGTCAGAAGGACTTGGGAAGTTAGTTGACCGAGATCTCTATGCCTCATTTTCCTCATCTTTAAAGTATACACCGGGATTGTTTTGAAGATTACATGATCCAATGCATACAAGAACCCAGTAGCACATAAGTTCTCACCATGCGTTGTTCTCTTCCCTGCCTTCCATCTCCGTGGCCAAAATTATAGTGGTGTCCCTCACAATATCTCATCTAAATGATTGCACGAAATTTCTAAACACTGCATTTTCTCTCCAAACTCTTCCTAAAACACTATTTGGTTCACACTATAATCTTACCTAAAAGTCTTTAATGAATGTCTAATTTTTAAAGCAGAGGTGTCTACACTACTATATATGAAATAGATAATTAATAAGGACGTACTGTACAGCACAGGGAACTCTTCTCAATACCCTGTAATGACCTACATGAAAATAGAATCTAAAAAAGAATATATATGTATATGCATATATGTATATGTATAACTGAGTCACTTTGCTGTACACCTGAAACTAACACAACATTGTAAATTAACTATATTCCAGCAAAAATTAAAACAAAACAAAAAATAAAGCAGAGGTGTCTAAAATTGGGTGGTTACTTCTCACTAAAGTATAAACTCTTTCGGGAAGGGCAAGGACTTTTGTGTATTCACATTAACCTTCCCTGAAGCACAATGCATGCACCAGGGGCTCAGTGAACATTTCTTCCCAAAAAAATGATTAAAATGATGATCTTATCTGAAAGTTTGCAACAGAATATGAGGAGTTGTTTTCAGTATGCTAAATTCTTCAAGGATACTTTTAATTTCAGTTCTGACCTTTATATGGTCTTTCTTAACTCACTTAAAAATATCTGGTAGCATTTCGCTTGTCTGCTTTAGGTGTGGGAGCAATAACTGTTGGCTTCATTCCTCAGTATGTTTTTCTGTTCCTTGAAGAGATAAAAGTCTTGAATGAATTATGTACTGACTTTACAGTCATCAGCCACATTCGCTGGAGGGCAGTGTTGTCACTAATCAGGCTCTAAATTCATTTCATTTTGCATTGCATTTGTTAGAGTTATCCGTTTATGAGTTAAAAGGAATATGGGAGTCTTTTTTTTTTTAAGACTGGAATATATATCAGATGTGCACTACTGCACTTACCCTAATACAGCGGTTCTCAAACTTATATATGTATATGAACCACCCTAGACCTGGGCTGTCCAATACAACAGCCACTAGCCATGTGGCAATGAAGCACCTGAAATGTGGGCAGTCAAACTGAGATGTGCTGTGAGTGTAAAATATACAGTGGATTTTAAGGACTGAGTACATAACTTATGCTGATCATATATTGAAATGAAAATATTTTGGCTCTGTTGGGTTAAATAAAATGTACTGGAATTAATTTCATCTGATGCTATTTACTATTTTAAATTAAAAGTGGCTACTAGCATATTCAAAATTACATATATGACTCACATTTGTGGTTTATATTCCTTTTAGCACTGTCCCAGATGCTTGTTTAAAATGCTTCCTGGGTCCCACTTTTGGATATTCTGCTTTAGTACCTCCAGGTTAGGAACCAGAAATCTGATACTTTTTATCTCTCCAAGTAATTCAATTGATAAGTCAGAGTTTTATACTGCTTTTGACCAGATGATTTTAAGGGTCCTCAGCACAGCAAACAGTGATTCAAAGAGAACAAAGGGAGTAACAGTTTTCGGTTTCAATTGTGTGACAATGGCCACCCATAACAGTCATACATGTTTCTCAATTAGCAAAACACACTTCAAAACATAATCACAACACAACCATTTTATGGGAGTGGAAGGAAGCTGGGAACAATTAAGTAATATCTATCACAAATCTAAGTGCACATAACTGTTGCCTCACTTCTAGAAATCGATCTTGCCGATCTTCTCACAAGCTCACTATGATATACTTGTAATTCACTTCGGCACTATTTGAAATAGTGAAAAGCTGGAAAGTTATGAAATTATGACACATCCAACTGAATACTATGCAAGCTATAAACAAGAAGGTCATCTATATGTACTGATACAGAAAGATGTCTATGATACTTACCGGGGGCAAAGCAAGTTGCAGAAAAGGACACAGATCCTATTTGCATGTGAAAAAATACGTACATATATGTGCATAGAAAGTTTCAAAAACTGTTAATATTGGTTACTGTTAATAGCAGGGAGAAGATTCCCAGCGATATGAAAAGGAACTTTTACTTTGCTTTTTATATCCTTTTGTACTGTTTTAGTTTTTTTAATATTAGGAATATGCAAATTTACATTGTACAGTACAAAATGGTTATTTTCAAATATACATAACGCCCAGCCAAGTAAACACTTCATCGCTTAGGTTCCTGTTATAGAAATTTGCTTTTCACTATTAACTTTTAATCTGGAGTTTGGTCTTCATTTTAATTTTCTAAAAAGCCACCGCATATATTCATTCATTTGTTTATTCAACCAGTAGTTACTAACCACCTGCGTTATGCCAGGCACTGTTCTAAGGCAGAAAAATAAAGAGCGGTGCACCGGCGGAGGACAATAAACAAACGCACACGTACATAATAACTAGTTGTTAAGTGCTATGAAGACCTCAAATTTCAAATGCCGAAATGTTCTAATGTCACGTGCTCCTGTGTGTGCATATACGTACGTATATTTACCCGTACTTACTAATTAATGCAATCATAGCTACTGAATTGAAGTGTCGTTTGGATAAAGCATTCTGGGAAATTTCTCAAATTAATCTTTCTCCAGCATGCATTATAATGAATTTTGTACAAAAAGATGTAAATAGCAAAGCCTTTTTTTTTTTGGTTGTGTGAATTTAGGAAAATTACTTAGCTACTTCAGGCCTCAGTGTTCTCCTCTACCAAGCGGAGGATTTACCTCTCGGGACTCCCGTCTCGGGGTGAATTCTCTGGGCGTATCAGCGTAACAGCAGCGCCCTGCGCCCGGCGGCGTGTGGGTGGGGCGGGTCTCGCGGAGCGCAGCTGGGCCGCGTGCCGCGCGGCGGGCCGGCTCTCCCGAGACGCGCGGCGTTCTCGCTGTGGACCGGAGGAGAAACACGGTGCTTTCACAGACTTTTTTCACCCGAGCATTTCTGCCCGCCAATTTCTCTTTCCGGGCGTGCAGCGGTCGCCCGGCGTCAACTCCCGCAGGCGCCAGCCAACCAGCCAGCCCGACTTCTCGAGCAGGTCACCCGGTGAGGCCGCCCTACGCTCAAGTCCACTGCTACACTCAAGTCCACTGCCGGCCCCGAGCCGCCCCAGCCGTCGCGGGCAGACTTGGCTCAGTGTAGGTGGTAGCCTCGCCTGCAAAGGCGGCTGTTCGTTCAAATTCTGGCGCCACTCCCGCGCCACGTAGGGCCAGACTCGGAAGCGACGGACCACGGCGAGCCAGCGGGCGCGCGCCCGGGGCTGGGCGTGCGCGCCGCGGAGGGACGGCGCGCGCACCACGCCCCGGAACGAGCCCCCGAAAGAAAAGAGCCGCCTGGCGCGCTCTCGCTCCTCCCGTCAGGAGCCGGTCACGCCCCCTTACTCTACAGCGTCCAATAGATGCGAGAGGGAGGGGCGGCCTCTTTCCGGCTCGGGAGAGAGTATATAGGGAACTGCTGGCGAGACCGCTCGGTCTTTTACGTCAGGAGTTGGGATCTACCGTGTGGTTCTAGGTAAGCGGACGTTGCGGGCGGTTGTCCGAGCGAACCCGGGCGGCGCAGTTTAGGTTGGGAGCTGCAGTAAGGTGAAACGATTTCAGAAATTGGAGCTTAGAGTGCGGTGATGAAAACTTGGACGTGGGGAACGCGCCGCCGGGCCGCCATGTGTCCCGAGTCGTGGTGGCGGCCGGCTTCGAGCGTAGGCGTGCGGAGGCGGCCGCTGGTGGCCGCGCGGCCTGGTTGTTACGCCCGGGCAGCCCCTGACTGAGCCTGGGAGGCGACCGGCAGAAGACAACATTCCTGGGATTTGGGGGCGGGGGGTTACCCTTAACGTTAAGAGCAAGAGTCCCGTGATAGGGTGTCTTTCTCCCATGGCCAGATCAACAGTTATTTCAAAGCGGGCAGCCCCGGACTCGGCGTGAGACTGAGTTGTATTGTGCCGAGGTGGCGCTGTGTGCAAATAGGATTATTGAAGGGGAGGAGTTTAGTGCTGAAAACCTTGAACTATGACATTCTGTGAGAATGCTTAATTTTAAATAGATGCCCCGCAAGAACAATGGCTTTAGGTGTAACGGAGCTGTTATGTGGAGAGGCAGAGGTAAGGGTTGTTGAGGGCTTATTTTTAAACCGAAGGAGTAAACCTGTTGATTTATAGAAACGATGATGGAGCATCATTTGAAATTAAACTTTTTTTTAGATGCAAAGGAAAGTTCCAAAACGTATGGGAGAAGGTTTGCTGGAAAATGACTTGGTTAAAACTTGACAATCTTACCAGGTGTGTATTGGACTCGTATTAATACTTTGAGTCTGCATGTGTTTAGTCCACATGTAGAGTAAATGAGAAATTTTTTTGTCCTCGAAGGAGCATTCTGCAGGTCGATGAATACTAATGAAGCTATGACCGTCACCGATTGATGATGAACAGCTTCATTTGAAAGTAAGTTATGTGGCTTACAGCATCTACTATAGCATTCCGTAGTACTTGCCTTTTAACGTTGCTCTGGTTTATGGTAAGTGTCAGTGTGATCGAGCTTAATGGAGTTTGGTCTGATCAATGAGGAAAGCTATCCCTAAACGGATTACCTGATGAAAAGTATGTACGGATTCGGCTTCTGAGATAAGACCAATATACAGATATGAGATAACAAATTTTTGTTGCCTGGATTTTATAACTGAGTTTTCTGTTAGCTTATGCCTCTTATAGGGGAAAAACTGTTGCTTCACACTAGTGTTTTTCTTCTCTGCCAACAGTGACAGGGGTCGCTGTCCGCCTATTGAAAGAGGCCAGTTTGCCATGAAGTTCCTAAGGTGTAAACATGTCTGTGAGTAGAGATATTTTGCTTAACAATCAGTCAATCTTGTGTCCTTGGTCTTATCTATGATGATCCTATCCCGAACCTGAAGTTCTGTTGAAAAAAACTTATATACGGATCTGGCTTCTGAGATAGACCATTATAAGGACGACAGTATTTTTGAAAATTTCTTTAAATAAGTTCTTGAGATGTTGATAGTCTTGTAAATCTCAAATGTTCTTCCTTTTCTAGGGCTAGTGCCACGAGATTTACTTGTCTGTTGTATGAAAAACTGGTGATCAGGAAAAGCTCTTCATTTTATGGACACGGAAAGAAAACAAAACTCAAGACAGATTATTTAATTTTGAAATTGCATTTGTAAAAAGATTTCTGAGCCAACGTCAAATCTAGATTAATGCATCCATAAGATTCAAGCCATTTCTGTTTAATCTTGTCACTGCCCTAGAGTCATAACCTGTTAGCCAGTATATTATTGATACTTTCTAGCTATGAAACTGTTTTTAACGGAAAATTATTTTTCAGTTGTCCAGCCTTGTAATTAAATAATTCTGAGTGAATGTTTAGCCTTTGGTCACCTGTCTGAATTTAAAATGCATAATTGCAAATACAGCCAAGTGAGAGTTTATACTATTGTAGGAAAATCCTTAGAAGGGAGAGATGACTGGGTTTGGTGATCACAAGGGGATATGGAAAACCTTGGCTTTGTGCAGGGTACTAAGTATTACAGAATTACTGAAGGTGAGGGCAGAGGAGAGAGACAGGACCTATGACTGGGGTGAGGGGAGGTAAGCCAGGCATCAAAACGATCCAGTATACTAGCTGAATTGTGGAATATTTAGTCCTAGTATAATAGTAATATGAAGGGGTATTTATGCTAAAAATGGGGAGGAGTAATGCTGAAAATTAAGGAAGAGAGCACAGCATAAAAGTCAGGAGCCATGAGGGAAGGTCACTGATAAAATCTGGGTTAAAACTGGTCAAACATTGTACAGAATGGATTAGTGTAAACAGTAATAGCATCTGATCTAACCAAGGTGGTTGGGCTCCGTGCATAATCATTTTCCCTAAATAGCTGCATGAATAAATTGTTCCCAAGCCCATATTTAAATGTCAAAGTTAGAGTGCCAATATTCTTGTCACCTTATAATGAACTCTGTTTCTTAAAATGTTCACCTGCCTTGGTGAGAATTCAGTTGGGTCCATGCAGCTCAGTCAGGTTCATGAGACTGATAAGCCTGTAGTGGTCAGGCACATAGTGAATTTGGCCCAAGTATTAAGACAGTGTACAAAAATGGGGCTCTGAAAATGTTTCTTGCAGTCCGTGTACAGCATTGTGTTACATTGTTCTTTATTGCACTCAGTGTATTTGGAAATGAGGAAACTTTGGCACTGCAATCTGCACCGTTGATCACTGATCTCCCTTACCCTGCTTTATTTGGTTGGAACTTTTACAACATGCTCGATAAGATCTGTTTCACACACTGACATCTTAAGTACCTAGATACCTTAACTACCTGGCACTTGGTTGTCAGTAAATGTTAAACAAACAATGAATGATTAAAGACCAATTGGGATCTACACAAAACTTGCAGAGAAAACTGCCCTTTTGTCAAAGTTGGCAAACATCAGTCACTTCAAAACAAGGCATGAAACGAATAAAACTTGGCTTTAGAGCCCTTTGACCTCTTTTCCCTCAGTCCCTTCTGGTTTTGCTCTTTTCCCTCCCAGTCAGTCTTATAATATTTCCTTAGTTGATGAAATCCAAATAATGTACATATACTTCATTGCACTATACTAGGTCCTGCCAGGGAGGTCAAGGGTAAAACATTTCCTATGTCCTCTGTCACATCAATAGTTGTACGAGATACCAAGAAAGAAGGCAAGATACAGGGATGCAAAGAACTGAGAAGATTGAACAAGTGATACATTTAGGCGTAGGAGACACCAACCAAAGATGGTATGCTGAGGGCGGTAAATTGAGAATTTAGGCATCAGTTGGATGGATAGATGTGGGACAAATAAGGTGGAGGATAAGACTGAAATGGTACAGTACCCCAAGCTTTTTGAGCAACAGAGAACTAAAAAAAAGCTATCATTCAAATTCCCTGAAACTTGACATGTTTTCAGTAGGAAGAGACATAGTCACTTATTGAGCCCTACTGATTTTGCAGGGTACACACTTGACAAGAGATGAGAGTTGGGTCCAGAAAGGTACAATTTTAGTGGAACTTAGCTCAACATAGCAGCTTCCTTTTAAATTACCGATTGATTTAGTAGCACTTTCTTTCGCACAGCAGAGGTTTTGTTATCCTCTACGGCCTTCTGATTTGTGAATGCTGACCTAGCTGGACAATAGGCAACTAACTACTAGCTAAGACCAGGGACCTTAAGCTGTTATCTGGGTAAGGGATTTACCTTCCAGAGCATATCTGCTAAAAGAGGCAGCGTAGATTAAAAATCAAAAGCCTAAAGACATAAACGAATAGGACTGAAATAGACCAGGATCTGCTTGGTTAGGGCTGGTTTCAGATTGAAAGAGCAGATTCTACATGTGTGTGACTTGAGCCAATAATTTTCCCTGCGTAACACCATGCCTCCAGGTTATCTTAAAATACAGTAGGCTCAATCCTACCTTTTGGTGTTTTCTAAATTAGTTCTATTGCTAGAAATCCAATATCCACTGCACTTGGCTTCCCAGTCAGGTGCCCTCTGAACTGATTATACACTTCATAATCCTTGCTGTTTGCCCAGCCTGTGTGAAAGCTTTTGGCTGTTTCATGATTTTTAAACCAGTTCACCCATTAAATTTAGAGCCTTTGAATCCCAGCCTACTAGGATAGTCTGCTTATCTTTTGTCAATTCCTCCTCCCTGGGGGTGGGACCCTCCTTCCCATATTTCTTCCCAAAAGCTTGGTTCCAGATCCAGATAGTATTTAAAGCATGGTATTTATAATTACCTCACTGAATATTGCCACTGCCTCCGGCATTGTTCCACCTCACTGATTCTACATTTTGGGGTATGTACAGAAATCAGGTCAAAATATAAGTGTGCCATGAAGCTTTGAAAATTTTATGGACCATTTTGAGGTGGGGCGGGAAGGGTACCTTTCTAATATGAGAACCACTCAGTCTCATTCTCACAAGTCTTGGTCTCTTCCCCCTGACCACTAGTCAGTCGATCTCTGAGGTCCTGGCATGCCATGCAGCTGAGTTATAACAGGAAATAGATTTAATCTCACAGAATCCCACATGGAGTACAGTATGATCCAACGTACTTGGGAACTTTACCTTAGTTATGCTTACTCAGTTGATTATAGTTCCTTTCAAAGGAGTATTAACAACGCAAAAAGCATTTCAGAATTCTCATAGAATTCATCATTTGAAGAAACTATTTATAAATACAGTACATTACTGATGTCAGGAAACTGGATGTGCCCTTGCCTCCTAACTACTGAATACAGTTACAGAACAATAAATGGTTCATTTTTAAAGTGTACAGTTTGATGAGTGTAAGTATGCACCCATGAAACCATTACTGCAATCAAGATAGTGGTTAAATCCATCTCTCCCCAAAGCGCCTTTTTGCAGAGGCTTGATTTTGAACATGTTAAGTTTGAGATATGGGGAGAGATCTGAGCTGGAGAGTCGTCATGTGGATGGTATATTTAAAGCCATCAGGTGAGACCACCAAGGGAGTGAATACCAATGGAGAAGTAGTCCAAGAGTTGAGTCCTGGGACATTCCAGGAGTAAGACATTTCAGGTTTATTTCAAATCCTAAAGATGATTTTGTATCAACAAAAACTGGGAAACAGAAATCTGTTGTCAAGTTCAACTGCCGCATCTGAAACAAACTAGATAGAAAATCAAGGAGTTTCAGAAAACAAGGGGGAGAGCTAAGCAAATAATTGCTTGGGGTAATGAGGCTGGAGGTCAGCATAAAATTGAAGGAGTTAATATCCAAGGACAACTTTGCAAAGTGGCCTTCCAGAGAGAAGGAGATGAGGAATTTACAAAGTGTGTTAAAGGTTTTCATCAGACACTGGACTTGGAGAAGTGGAGTTGACTACAGACAAGTTAGGTTTGCCTTGCGGTGCTAAATGCCTGATGAGGCTGAAAACTACCAAGTGTAGTAGTTAACATAATTCTTCACTACTCTTCTATGGAGCTCATCCATGTGGGAGCAGAAAGCAGATCAGTGGATTAATCCAAAATTAGAGATAAACTGGACAGGAGTAGCAGAGTCATGATGGGCCAATCAAGGATGAAAGTAGTGTTAAAATTGACCTTGAGATCCAGGTTGATTAGGGAAAAAAATTAGACTGCTGGAAAACCGTCCCAGGTAATAACAAAGATGAGATGTACCATAGAAAGATGATGAAAATGAGGTAAAATAAGATCCTCTCCAGTTATACTATAAAATGACCCATAGCAGTTGTATTTCTAATTAGTGTTTCTCTCTCTCTGGCCCTAGAGTGTGTTCTTTTCAAGCAGAAACTGTGCTCTTCTGCTTCTTAAACTCTGTGCCTAGTATACAATGTAATGACTCCCATTACAAATTAGTCTCATTAAAATGGAATTCAGTATGCATATTTAGGGTGGGCAATGATGGTATGATCTAAGTTCTCCAAAAGAGATAAAAGTAATGAGAAAAGTTGAAAACTTGTGATGGACTCAATATTTGTGTCCTCCCAAAATTCATATGTTGAAGCCTTAACCCCAGTGTGGCAATATTTGGAGATGGAGCCTCAGGGGAAGTAATTAAGGTTAAATGATGTCATAAGGGTAGGGCCCTTGTCCGATAGGATGAGTGTCCTTGTAAGAAGAAACACCAGAGAGCTCACTCTCCCTCTCCATGTGCACCCATGAGAAGGAGGTCATGTGAGGATACAGTGTGGTGGTGGCTGCCTACAAGCCCAAACAAGAGGCCTCAGAATAAAACCTGCCTTGCCGGCACCTTGATCTTGGACTTTCCAGCCTCCAGAGCTATGAGAAAATTACTTTCTATTGTTTAAGCCATTCAGTCTGTGGTATTTTGTTATGGCAGCTCTAACAGGCTAAGACAGAAGTAAAGGATAAATGGCCACTGCTATAATTAGGGGACTTTATATTTAGCTAAAGATATATGAGTAATAACTACGGAAAAAGTCCATGCAATGTAATGTCTCTGGTTTTATACATTTTCCCTTTAGGTTTTTACTTATTACATTGAAACTGGATTGACAATGCACTTCCTTTTTTTTTTTTTCTTTAAATGCACTTTATTATTGAATAATAACAAACAGCTGCCACTCACAAAGCTTTCCAACCTGTTTCAACATCAAGATCAGTTATTTAAGAAATAGATAATTTTTCAATTAAAAAAATCTCAGTAAAAAAACTAGAGGGAATTCCCTGGCAGTCCAGTGGTTAGTACTCCTTGCTTCCACTGCAGGGGGCACAGGTTCAATCCCTGGTTAGGGAACTAAGATCCCACATGCTGCACAGCGTGGCCAAAAAAAAAACAATTAGAGATAGAAATTAAACTATCTTATAAAGTGAATGTTATCTGAAGTCTTATGGTTCACAGGAAAACCTTTTTAACATAAATGAAATTAGATCTTTTATAATCACCTCATATAACAAAAAATGGTTTAGGCTTACTAGATATTTCATAGTGTAAAATTTCCTTGTTGTATATGAACGTTAAGATTGCAAAAAAAATTTTAACATCTTTGGTAACTGATAGGTCATATCTATCATGATTTCACTGTTTAATGAAAAATACTTGGTATAAAATAATGGCTGACACTTCTATAGTTCCTTTTATTTTCCACAGTACTTTGACATACATCATCTTGGTTTCTCCTACAGTAACCCAGGGAGTAGGCATTATTAGTATTTACACAATTTATATGAGTGAACTGTGAGACTTAAAATATAGGATGCTTAAGGTCTAGATCACTGGAAGGAATGATTTCATCATCATCTGTATTTTGCACACTATAATATAGACTTTTTAGTTTGGGTGCCACATTTAAGAACAGTGACAAAATAGGGGGCAACCTAAGGATGAAGACAAGGGTTCAAGAAACCATGTCATTCTAGAGAATATTTTAAGGACTTGGAAATATTTAACCTGAAGAAGTGAAAATCAAGGGAAGGCATGATAACTATTTTCAGATATTTGAAAGTACTTCATGTGGAATAATAGTAATAATCCCATCTGGTAGGTACTATGATTAGGCCAATTTTACAGATGAGGAAACTGAAACTTAGAAAAGTAACCTAATCAAGGTCACAGGAAGTGAGGGAATTAGATTGAAAATCTGGCAGTCTAAATCAAGAGATGGTGTTCTTACCCCACTAAATACCTTCCCCAGAGGAGTAGTTAACTGAAGTGTTTCTTTGGAAGACACAAAGGAGATCAATGAAATAAAAAGGCAAACTGCAACCTAAAAATGAACTTTCCAATAACAGGATGTACTGTCTCCTTATCACAGTCTCCTATCAGTGTGAGCTGGAGGAAGGAGGCTGGTCCTAGTCAACTTCAAAGACCACTCTAAGTCTAAATTCAGATTCTTGACTTGCCCAAGGTAACCCAGCTAGTTAATGACCAAGTTGACAACCAACACCTTCTACCCCTCTCTCAGTCCAGTGCTCAATCCACTGATAGTGTGGTGCCCCAATTTTTTTCCTGCAAAAATTTAAATTTCCTCAGAATTCATTAATCTATGGGAATGGGAAAGATGGTACAAACCAAATAACTTTAATCAACTATTTTTATACAAAAGTACAATTTGGGGCCTGTTATTAATGGTTGATCAATTTAATTACATTAGTGCCACAGAGGCCTTAAGCAGACTAAACTTCTCTGGGGCAAAACAGTAAGGTGTATTCTTTGGGGGTACATCTCAATTCTGATTTTTTATTTTCATCACTGATGTAGACTCGCAGTTTAAATTACATTTCTTCTTCAGAAATGAATGCAGAAACATTGCTCAGAGTCTGAACACACACCCAGAAATGTCAAGATAGTTTTGAAATTCATGGACCTGTTTCCACATATCTGAATAAAGCTCAGTTTCTTGATGAGTTTTGTTTGCTTTTTTTTTTTTTTAATGTTTAATTGGCACATGGGATCTTAGTTCCCTAACCATGGATCGAACCCGCCCCCCCCCCCCGCAGGGGAAATGCGGACGGAGTCTTAACCACTGGACCACCAGGGAAGTCCCAAGTTTTGTTTGCTTTAAATTCAATCTGTTCCTTTGAAGATCAAGGCACACTGAGAGGTTAGGTGTGGGGTGATTCAGAAATATCCTAAGGTTTCACTCTTTTGTTCATTGAACAAATAGGTCCTGAATAGTTACCATGTGCAGGTACTGTCCTAAGCACTGAAGATACAGCCGTGAACCAAACGAACAAAATCCCTGCCCTTGTGGAGCTTACATTTTAGGAGGAGGAAGAGAAGGATAAATTATAAAGTATGTGAGAAATTATAAAGTATTTGAGAGAATGAGAAGCAACATGAAAAAGAAAATAGAACACAGGACATTGGGAGTGGGTTTGGGGAGGGAGGTAAATACTGTTGTGATTTTTAAATACAATTGACAGGATAGGCTTCAATGAGAAGGTGAGATTAAGCAAAGACTTACAGAGAGTGAGGGATTGAGCTATGGACATATCTGAGCTAAGGGCATTCCCAGGACAGTTGCCCAAAGACAGGTGCATGTGTGTTAAAGAAAGAGAAGAAACACGGCACGCGGATCATGTCGGGTCTTATGCGTCATTGAAAGAATTTTGCTCTGAGTAAAATAGGAACCCGTGTAAAAGGAAATACAGAAACTGAAAGTATGATTCATGTGCATCAAAACCTGTGAATCCTACCCCTATGGCCCAGATTGTAGTCTCTACCATTTACCATTAAAAGAAAACAGGGCTCATTGGAGAAATGACTGATTACAGAGCTGAGGCAAGAAATGTACAAGATGCGCCTTCTGCATCTTGCTATATAGTATAAGAGAGCAAGAAAGCTATCAGACATTTGCGGTTGTGTGAAAAGAACTCAGGAGCCAACTTGGAGCATCTCCTACTGTCCAAATATGGAAATGCTGACTATTATCAAGGATGATAACTACAATAGACTGAGATACATAAAATATGTTCAAATCTGTGAATTCATAATGATACCTTAAAAACCTGATTTTGATGCTGTTAGAAGATGCTAGTGAACCAACTTATCAATTTCAGAACTGGCAAATAAGGGACTTTCCAACACCAACTGCAGTAACAGATAATGCAGTAACTGCAGTAACAGAAAGTGAGAAAGTTTTTTATTGATGTATCCCAGTTCGTAACTGAAAAAGATTGACAGAATATCACCATTTGTAACATCTCTTGAATTAGTGTACCAGCAGTGATCATCCATGTTGGCTAACATTAAAAAAAAAAAAAGAGGGAACAGAGTCTAAGTGGCTGACTGGATGTTTTGGGGTCGTGTCAACAGCATGCTACTTGAAAATCTGCTTTCCACAGGAAATATGCTTTTTTTCCCAACAAAGATGATATATTTACAATAAATAATATTTTCCATCAAAGAATTTTTTTCAACAAAGATGATATAATAATTCTTTCCAACAAAGATGATATATTTATCCGAAGATATTGGCACTCTCCATTGTGCAATAATGTCACATATCTGCAAGTTGTCTGATCAGGCTCCCCCAAAAGAGTTCCTTGGGGCTTCCCTGGTGGCACAGTGGTTAAGAATCTGCCTGCCAATGTAGGGAACGTGGGTTCGAGCCCTGGTCCGGGAAGATCCCACATGCCTTGGAGCAACTAAGCCCGTGTGCCACAACTACTGAGCCTGCACCCTAGAGCCCGTGAGCCACAACTACTGAGCCCACATGCTACAACTACTGAAACCGATGCGCCTAGAGCCCGTGCTCCACAACAAGAGAAGCCACCGCAATGAGAAGTCTGCGCACCGCAAGATGCTCGCCGCAACTAGAGAAAGCCCACGTGCACCAACGAAGACCCAATGCAGCCAAAAATAAATAAATAAAAACAAAATAAATAAATTTATCAAAAAAGAGTTCCTTGGGTGAGTCTAACAAAGAAAATCTAGAAAGCTAATTATTGACATGAATAAAATAACATGAGATATATCACTTCAGCTTCAGTGGCATCTTGGGGAGGTGAGCTTGTTATATACACTTTAAACACTTCTGTCAACTAGTGATATCAGTCCTGGCCATAGTACTGTTGTCTATCTTAACTAAATAGCTGTATCTCAGGAAGTACAATACACTCAATCCATATTAATGTTTATTCTAGATTTATGGTTAATAGATGATTCATATAATAGTACCTCAAATTTCTTTGAACATTCTTCTTAACTTAGAATAAATATAACCTACTAAACTTAGATTCCATGAAATCCAAATATAAGAAACTGTCTCCTATGCAATTTTCAATTTGCTATTTACTTGGTATTTAAATTATTTATCAATTTTTAACTGAATAAAGAACAAATCTGCAGAACACAAACTTCCAGGGTAAGTAAAATGGTTTTTTTTTTCAATTTTAGGCATAGGGTTCTGGGGCGTTTAAGTGTACCTAATCTCCTAAAAGCTATAATTTTTTCTTTTTTACCTATTAAAAATTATCTTATAATTTTTTATAAAAAAGGTATCTTATAAAAATAAGGAAAACATTAAGCATAAAATTAAAATAACTCACAATTCCACCGTTTAGAGTTAAACCACTGTAAAAAAATTTTAATATCTTTTTCTATGTAGATATAAATTTTAATAAAATTTAAATTTTACTGTATGGTTTGTTTTCCTAATTTTTTATTTAATATTCTGTAATGACAATTTTCAATACCATTAGAAATTCTTCTACTCATTGGCAACGTGGAGAACATTTCCCTTTTTTTTGTGGCCGCGCAGTATCTTAGTTCCCCAGCCAGGGATCGAACTCCCACCCCCGGCACTGACAGCACCAAGTCCTAACCACTGGACTGCCAGGGAATTCCCAGGAACATTTCATTTTACTGTATATTTAATACCCAAAGACTGGAAATTTCAATTGCTTTGAATTTTATCATGATGACAAATTATACAGCAATAAAATTTCCAAACAGGGCTTCCCTGGTGGCGCAGTGGTTGAGTCCGCCTGCCGATGCAGGGGACACGGGTTCGTGCCCCAGTCCGGGAAGATCCCACATGCCGCGGAGCTAGTGGCTGGTCCCGTGAGCCATGGCCGCTGAGCCTGCGCGTCCGGAGCCTGTGCTCCGCAACGGGAGAGGCCACAACAGTGAAAGCCCCGCGTACCGCAAAAAACAAAAACAAAAATTCCAAACAGTAATGCTGCACTGGTTATCTCTGGATAGTGGGTTTATATCACCATCCAAGAATTAAATGCCTCAGGTAGCATATATTCTCACATTGATGTGCAGCCGTTCTAGTCTAAACTGCCTCCCAACAGGTGTCCTCTATCCTAATCTTATTTATTTATTTATTTATTATGGAAGTATTAGTTGATTTACAACGTGTTACTGCTGTAATTATCAGACGCAAACTAGTGTATAAAGGATGGATAAACAACAAGGTCCTACTGTATAGCACAGGGAACTATATTCAATATCCTGTGATAAACCATAACAGAAAAGAATATGAAAAAGAACATATATATATGTATAAGTGAGCCTCCTCATCTTTTCCACCGTCCAGTCTACAGGGTGAGAAACTACCACACGTCCTTAACCATGTTTTTGTGCCTTCCTTCTACCTCCTTGCACTAATTAAAATCTGGTTCTCCCCTCAGGGCACTGCTTTCCTTTGCAGGCTTCTTAAGTTCTCTCCTTCAGATGTGGAAGTAAAGGTCAATACCTTCCTTGCTTCCCACTGCCACTTCTTGACAACTATTCCTCCATTTTTATGTACAACCCCCTGATTTTTTTAGGCTTATCCCACCTGGCTTGCCACCCTTTGTCCTGACTTAAGGTTTTTATTTTCCAACCTTCTAATTACTACCCCTTATTGATTTTGAAGACTTTGGGACCAGGTTTGCTGTCCTATTTTATGTCATCTGTCTCCAATGTCTACACACCAATGTCCAAACGATCTGGCTTCTCACTTGTTTGACTTCCCTCTACCCTATCCCTCCACACCCAGCATTCTTATCTGGGATCCACTGGCCTCCGAGGAGCCATGGGTAGAATTTGAGGGGTCTATGAATGTGGACAGGGAAAATCTATGTCTTTATTTTCACTAAACACTAATTGAAGTTTAGCATTTCCTTCAATAATAAATGAATGCAATATACCACAGATTTATTAGCAGTATATATGGTGCTGTCAACCACAGAAAACACAGCTATTTTCATATATATTACAGTTCATATCACATAGAAATACTTTAAAATTTTCACTTATGTTTATTTCTACCTAAAAATCATGCTCCTTTTTAAGCCTGCTGCTAGATCTTGTTGTTTAATGCAAAGAAGCACATTATCTTAGTTCATTCAGGGTGCTACAACAAAATACTACATCTTAGGTAGCTTATAAACAACAGAAATTTATTTCTCACAGTTCTGGAGGCTGAAAGTCCAAGATCAGGGTGCCAACATGGTCGGGTGAAGGCGCTCTTCTGCGTCACAGACTTCATTGTATCTTCACATAGTGAAATGGGGTAAGAGAACTCTGTGGGGTCCCTTTCTTTTTTTTTTTTGGCCATGCCACTCAGCATGTGGGATCTTCCCCAACTAGGGATTGAACCCAGGCCCCCTGCATTGGGAGTGTGGAGTCTTAACCACTGGACGGCCAGGGAAGTTCTCTGGGGTATCTTTTATGAAAGCATTAATCCCATTCATGGGAGCACCACCCTCATGACCTAATCACCCCTGGAAGGCTCAACCTCCTAACACACTATGCCTATGTGTGTAAATATAAACATATGTGAAATCATTTCTATTGCAAATCAGAAGTCTTTTCCACCATATTTTTATTACCAGCTATTGCTGGTATATAGGAAATCTAATGTGTTGGTGATTGCTTTCTTATCTGGCTACTTCAGTGACCTTTCTTACTAGTAATAAAAGTATACAACTTTATCATCTGTAAATAATGATACATTTATTTTCTCTGTTCCACAGTTATGCTTCTTATTTGTTTCATATCTCATTTTAATTGCTAGAATTTCCAGCACTTGTTTGATAATGGTAATAAGGACAGGTTTCCTTTTGTATGCCTTACTTTAATGGAAACACTAATATTTCAGTGTTCAGTGTGATATTGCCTGGATTTCACAAAAGTATTCTTTGTTATTGTAAGAAAGTTTTATTCATTTTCTAGGTTACTAATATTAAAATTCAAAAGTAGATATTATTTTTATCAGACACCCTTTTAGCATCTATCTAAATGAATATATAGCTTCCTCCCTTTGACTTATTGATGTGATGTAATAGAGGAGGTATTTGGGGATAAACTCTACTGTTTTTTCTTTTTAATCAGTTGTAGAATTTAACTTGTAAGTACTTATTTTATTTAGGATTTTAACATTTCTTTTTGTAATGGAAATTGGTCTGCTTGTGTGTGGGGTGTGTTTGTGTGCGCGCACACGTGTGTGTACTCTATCAGGTTTTATATCATGATGCTTTTATAAAATGATCTAAGAAAGTTTCCTTCTTTTTCTATTTTTTGTAACAGTTTATATAACATTGTAATTATATAGTCCATGAAAGAATCCACCCTTTAAACTATTTAGGCCAAAAACCCTTTGAGGAGTTATAAATTCTTTTTCAATTTCTCTCATAGTTTTTAAGTCCCTATTTTCTACTTCACTTAATTTTGATAACATATTTTTCCAGAAACTTTTCAATTTTATCAATATTTCCAAACCTATAACCAGGTATTATGAAGTAGTACACAAATATTCATCATTAAAAATAATCTTTGTTCTTCTACTATCATTCTTTATTTTCTGAAGTGTGTTTTCACCCTCTTTCCCCAAACAGACTGCCTGACATTTGTTTGCATTACTGTTTCTTTAAAAGGAAAGATAGTTTGGGGGTATATATATCAATTACATTCTTCTTTTATTTTTCAATTAATGTTTTCTGGTTTTCCTTTTTAAATGTATCTTACATTATTTCATAGTTCTTTATTTCTGATAGGAATGTTATGCTTAGTTCATTTATTTTCATTCTATATTTTTCCAAAGTGGAAACATGTAATATTATATAAATTTGCCTCTAAGTGCAGCTTTGGCTGCAGTCTATAAATTTTGCTGTAAATATTACACTGCAAATTGGCTTTGGCTTTGGCATTAGGCTAAAATATGCTGTTACACTATTATTACATTTCATGTTTAGCTTGTGGGTGACTGAATTATCAAATGCAGACTTCAAAAGAATTCAAGGTATCTCTGAACTTGTGTGCAACCAATGACCATGTGGTCAAAATATTACCGTCATCTTATTTTTTTTTTTTACCGTCATCTTTAATCAGAGTAAGTACATCAGTAATGTGAACAAGCCTTGTCATGTGGACATATTTTTAACATCTGAATATAGGACAAGCATTCTAGATGTTTCCTGTAGTAAAAACTATTCAATATGCTTTATATGTTACAATTCTGTCAGTTGAAGGATATGAATATATTTATTATTGTAAGAGTATAATATTGCAATAATTAATGATGATTGTGAAAGGTAGGTAAAGGTGTCCAAAATATACATATTAAGTGAAAAAAATCAAGTTATATTAATAATATTATATATATAATAGGAAACCATTATTGTCAAATATATGAATATAATATTAGTATCTGGAGTGATAAAATCAGAAGAAATATATACTGTTTGTATTTTTATACAGTAACCATCTCTGGCAATGAAGTTATAGGACATTTTACCCTCTGTTTTATATATTTATATAATGCTTGAATTTTTATCAGGATCATATGTTATCTTTTATAATAAAAAACAATAAAATATATTTAAAATAAAAGCAGGACTAAGGATATACAGGTTAGTAGCCTGATAAGCTATATGCTTCTCTTTCTCTTCTTGGAAGATTCTATGATTCAGTTACCTAGGATGTTTATTTCCTCACACTTTTCTTGCTGGCCTTTTAACCACTTGACTTACCACTATGCATATATAAGGAGAGAAGAACTAGTCAATTATGTCACATTTTATCAGCTATGATGAAAAAATAGACACAATAATGTAATTGATTCATATAAATGGTTAAATTGTAAATGGGTGTGTTCTAATTGGCCATTTTGTGCTAGATCAAGGAACTCAATTTAGCCAAATAAAGAGAGTATTACTTCAAGGACACATAGGATGGGGTGGGCATTCATAGGAGGGGACTGAGGAATTTGAGACTCAATGATAGAATGGTTGTCCAGTCAACACTTACAAGATCTGGACCTGGCAAGGACACAGGACCAAGGAGGCTCAAAGGCCTGATGAGTTGTGCCTCCTCTCTTGCTGTGTGTGACCTTTCTCAGACTAACTTTGCCCATCTCTGGATATTTGCTTTATTTTCCTTCTGCTTTCCATTGTTCTATTCCATCCATCTCTACTATTTACATCTATTCTTTTCGCTCTTGCCTTCTCCAAAACCTTTCTCCTTTTTTCAACTCCTCTCTCCTCAACCTTTTTCTTTCTATTGACTTCATTCACAGGTATATATGTGTATATACAAGATAGAAAGATATATATCTATATCTGTATCTATCTATCTATCTATATAGATAGCTATCTCCCATCTTAAAAACCAAAGCAAACAAACCAAGACAAGCCAAAAAAAAAAACCTAACCTGAACCCACATCCCCCTTAAGCAACCAACCATCTCTCTGGGCCCTTTCCCAAAGGCCCCAAAAGAACGGTCTGCCTGTGCTGCCTGCACGTCCCCTCTTTTTGGCCCCTTACACCACTCTAATCTGGCTCTTGCCAGCATGTCACTCCTGAAACTGCTCTTCTTAAGAAGTTCTATTCCAGTCTTACCCCAAATTCTTTTTTTTTAATGTTGTTTTAAAATTTTATTTATTTTATTTATTTACTTTTGGATCTGTTGGGTCTTCGTTGCTGTGTGCAGGCTTTCTCCAGTTGCGGTGAGCGGGGGCTACTCTTCATTGCTGCACATGGGCTTTCTCTAGTTGCAGCGAGCGGGGGGGCTACTCTTCGTTGCGGTGCGCTGGCTTCTCATTGTGGTGGCTTCTCTTGTTGCGGAGCACGGGCTCTAGGTGCACTGGCTTCAGTAGTTGCAGCACGCAGCCTCAGTAGTTGTGGCTCTCAGGCTCTAGAGCGCGGGCTCAGTAGTTGTGGTGCACGGGCTTAGTTGCTCTGCAGCATGCGGGATCTTCCCGGACCAGGGATCAAACCCATGTCCCCTGCATTGGCAGGCGGATTCTTAACCACTGCGCCACCACCTTACCCCAGTTCTTAACTGCATTCATTCAACATAGTTGACCACTTCCTCCTTAAACACCCTCCTTTCTTTTCTGAAACATTGCTCTCTCTTGGTTTTTCTCCTACCTCTTTGGCCATTCCATCTCATCCTTCTTTACAGGCTCCTCGCCTACTCGTTCTCTATAAATTGATCTTTCTGGGGATCAATCCTTGGACTTCCTGTCCTTGCTCTTTTCCTACTCTTCTACCTCAGTAATTATATCCATTCACATGACTTTAAATACATTTATTACAAGACAATTGAAAATGCAAACGGGTTGTTCTAGATCAGTGCTGTCCAATATAACTTTCTGTGATGATGGAAATGTTCTGTATCCGTGCTGTCCAGTACCATGGTCAGTAGCTACATGTGGCTAGTGAGCACTTGACAGGTGGCCAGTGTGACTGAAGAACTGAATTTTAGATTTTATTCAATTTCAGTTAATTTAATTTGCCACATGGGATTGGTGGCTATGGTACTCGACAGTTTGGCTCCAGATTAAAAGAAACTGAAGAAACATTAAAAAAAAAAAAAGCTACTCAAGAACTTGGTTAAATGTAGTGAAAAAGAGATGCAGAGGTGGGTTTCAGCTCGATCTCTCTCTTCCCTGGTACTTTTCCCAACTGTCAACACTGATAACCAACAATGACTCCAAGCCTGCCACCAACCACAAAACAGCCTTCCACATAGATCTCCACTAGTCCTCCTTCATGGTCCCCCCCACTGCCAGCAACTGGTTGTGCTAGGCTTCCCAGATTCCCCTGCAAGGTCTCCTTATTCACCCAGGCTTCAGAAGGGCTGGTTAGTGACTCAGCTCTCATTCTCCAACTCTCCTTTTGGACCATTGCTTCTCCCAGCATATAAATTCTTATTCCTATAAGAAACCCCTTATTCCAGAATACTCATAATGGTTCTGCTTCTCTAATTGACTCCTAACTGATACATTCTTGACAACTGTTACTCTACGTCTTCACCAACTCAGCAAATGGCACCAACATCCATCAATTGCCTCCTAAACTCCCTACCATCAGTCTATCACTAAGTCCTTCGCAAACTAGGTTCAAAATACACATTGAGGGGCTTCCCTGGTGGTGCAGTGGTTAAGAATCCGCCTGCCAATGCAGGGGACGTGGGTTTGAGCCCTGCTCCGGGAAGATTCCACGTGCTGCAGAGCAACTAAGCCCATGCACCACAACTACTGAGCCTGCTCTCTAGAGCCCGCGAGCCACAACTACTGAAGCCCATGAGCCACAACTACTGAAGCCTGCGTGCCTAGAGCCCATGCTCCGCAACAAGAGAAGCCACTGCAATGAGAAGCCCACACACTGCAATGAAGAGCAGCCCCCGTTTGCCTCAACTAGAGAAAACCTGCGCGCAGCAATGAAGACCCAAAGCAGCCAAAAATAATAAATAAAAAAATAATAAATAAATTTATATTAAAAAATACACATTGAGTATGTCCACTTCTCTCCTTTTCCTCTGCAATACCCTTGTCCAAGTAACTCCTATCCCTTACCTGGTTCCATGTCCATCATCAACCCCCAACATCTATTCTGTTTCTAAATACTAACTTTAAACATTGGAAACATTTCAATGGCTTCCTATCATACTTATTTACATAGTCCTGCATAATCTATCTCCCACCAACTTCTCCAAACTCATCTTGGGCCACTCTCTCCCTTACCAAATATGCTCCAGTCACACTGGCATCTTTTCAGGAAAGGCCATGCTTTTTCTCCTCTCACAGTTTTCACACATGCTATTCATTCTGCCTGGAGTATTCTTCCAGCCCCCCTTCATTCCTCACTTTAAACATCACTTCCTCAGAAATACTTTCCTTGACCAACACAATGTAACAGTATACTATGTTAATTTCTTCTTTGCATTGATCACATTTTATAAATATTTAATTAATTTATTTATTCTCTCTCTCTCTCTCTTTTTTCTCACTTAGCTGTGATCTCCATGAAGGCAAAAGACATTTCTGCTTTACTCATCTGGTGCTTCATTCAGTGCCTTGCGCATAACTGGTGCTCAAAATGTATTTGTGGAATGATAACTATAGTGAGGGGATTCCTCTTAGCTTCTGCTTATTTATGGTTTCTGCTTCCTCATAATTTTAGTTTGACATGACCTCTCATGGCCCCAGCTCTAACTCCCTCTTCAAGACACTGACTCTTATCTTTGGTTCTGTTCTAGGTATGGTCTGGTACCTGATGCTGGTCCAATTAGTTGTGACAAGGCAGGGGTGAGTGTGCAGAGTAAAAATGTGACAGCCTAGGCTGATGCTTTAGCAGGGCTTTGGGGTAAGGTTACCCTTGGGAAGAGCTTTGAGACACAACATGATGACATGTTCAGTGAAAAAATTATCACTAAATTTTCCTTTTTTGTGCCACGATTCATCTTGAATATCTGAACAACCAAAGATTGCTTATATTCTGGGACTCCATTCAGAGTAGAGTGGGAATACTTTGACAGAAGCATTCTTTCAGTTTATGTTTACATAATCCTTGTTCTTTTTGTCATTACTTGTATAAAATCTGTGGCTTCTTGTAATTTAATCCATCAACCCTATTGTAAATGTTAAAATGCAAACAGCTAAAATGAGACTGAACTTCTAATTAAAAAAAAAAAAAGCTAAAAGCAATAAAAAGGATACCTAGCATTTCGAGTGTATTTAAAATGTCAGGACCTTGGGACTTCCCTGGTGGTGGACTTCCCAGTGGTTAAGAATCCACCTCCCAATGCAGGGGACGCGGGTTCCATACCTGGTCAGTGAGCTAGATCCCACATGCCTGCTGCACCTAAGGAGCACACGTGCCGCAACTAAGGAGGCCGCCTACCACAACTAAAACCCGGCGCAACCAAAATAAATAAAAATTTTAAAAAATGTTACTATAAAATATCAGGACCTTAAAAATTAATAGATTTTATTTTTTAGAGTGTTTTTAGATTTAAGAAAAATGAGCAGAAAGTACAGTTTCCGTATACCCCTCTCTCACCCATTTCTCTTATTATTAACATTGTACATTAGTTGGTACATTTGTTACAATTGACAAACCAACATTGATTCATTGTTATAAACTTAAGTCCATAGTTTACATTAGGGTTTACTCTTTATGTTGTACATTCTATGGGTTTTGCCGAATGTGTATGTATCCACTGTTATGGTATCATACAGAATAGTTTCACTGCCCTAAAAATTCCCTGTTACACCTATTTAACCTTCCCTCCCTCCCCCTGAACCCCTGACAACCACTGATCTTTTTACTGTCTCCATGGTTTTGCCTTTTCCAGGATGTCACATAGTTGAAATCATGTAGTGTATAGCCCTTCCAGATTTACTTCTCTCACTTAGCAAAATGCATTTAAGATTCCTGCATGTCTTTTCATAGCTTGATAGTGCATTTCTTTCTTTTTTTTTTTTTTTTTGCGGTACGCGGGCCTGTCACTGTTGTGGCCTCTCCCGTTGCGGACGCGCAGGCTCAGCGACCACGGCTCACGGGCCCGGCCGCTCTGCAGCATGTGGGATCTTCCCAGAACGGGGCACGAACCCGTGTCCCCTGCATCGGCAGGCGGACTCTCAACCAATGCACCACCAGGGAAACCCGATAGTGCATTTCTTGATAGCACTGAATAATATTCCATTATATGTGTACTAAAATTTGTTTACTCATTCACCTATTGAGAAACATCTTGGTTGCTTCCAAATTTTGGCAATGATGAATAAAGTTGCTATAAACATCCTTGTGCAGGTTTGTGTGCGTGTGTGTGTGTGTGTGTATACTTAAATTTTCAACATATTTGAGTAAATACCAAGGAATATGACTGCTGGATCATACGGTGTATGTTTGTTTTGTAAGAAACTGCCAAGCAGTCTTCCAAAGTGGCTGTACCATTCTGCATCCCACTAGCAATGAATAACCGTTCCTGTTGCTCCACATCCTTGCCAGCATTTAGCATCAGTTTTTGTGATTTTGGCCATAATAACTGTTGTGTAGCGGTATCTCACTATTTTAATTTGTAATCCTCTAATGACATATGATGCTGAGCATTTTTTTTCATATGTTTATTTGCCACCTGTATATCTTCTTTGATGAGGTGTCTGTTTAGATATTTTGCTCATTTTAATTTTTATTTATTTTTATTTTTTAAAAAAACATTTATTTATTTGGCTGCACTGGGTCTTTAGTTGCGGCACATGGGATCTTTGTTGTGCAGGATCTTTAGTTGCTGCATGGGAAACTAAAGAATTGCAGCATGCGGGATCTTAGTTGCGATGTGGGATCTTAGTTGCAGCATGCTGGATCTAGTTCCCTGACCAGGGATCGAACCCGGGCCCCCTGCATTGGGAGCACGGAGTCTTACCCATTGGACCACCAGGGAAGTCCCTTGTTCATTTTTAAACTGACTTGTTTGCTTTCTTATGGTCGAGCTTTAAGAGTTCTTTGTATGTTTTGGATACTAATTCTTTAACAGATATGTGTTTTGCAAAGATTTCCCCCCAGTCTGTAGCTTTTCTTTTCATTCTCTTGTGCAGTGTCTTTGCAGAGCAGAAGTTTTAAATTTTAACATATCAGCCATTCAATTACCATGAGAAAGAGATGTTGCAAAAACTTTCTTGATTATTAGAAAGAGTGGATTGAATGACTTCCACAGTCTCTTTTGACTCTAGGTTTTTATGGTTCTGTGAAAAGAACAATGGTGTGTTGTGAATTTTTCCCATATGAATTCTAGCCCCCCCTTCTCATTATAACATTAATATATGGTAATTGCAAAAAGTTTAGAAAATATAGAAAAGAAAAGAAGAAAATATGATATTAAAAAAACAGTTTGGCATTTAACAGTGGAAGAATTTGGATGACAAGCAAAACAGGGAAAGAGGCATGACTTTATGCCTGCCTTTGATTAATTGCAACTTAACAGGTCTCCATTTTCTTACTAATTCAAAGGTTACATGGATGGAAAAACAGTAATGAGGCCCATAAATAATTAACTTAAAAATATTTATTGCAACAAGTTAAGCATTACCAAAGTGTATGAAGTAAAAAGTGGTGGTCTCCCTCCACTCCATCCTTCTAATTGTAATTGTTCTCTAGAAACAAAAATCTTAATATCCATCATACCTTGTTATACACATTCACACAGACCTGCAAGCTTCATGAGCCAGGGGTCAATCTGTGTCTATCTTGACATACAATATTGTGAACCTAGTGCCTAACACAGAGCTTAGTACACAGAAGGTGCTCAACTGAATGAATAAATGTCACACTCTACATTGTTCTCTAGGTGGCTTTTAAAAAAAAATTAGGGATGTAACCTGGATCTCTTTCCATGTAAGGACATTGGTAGCTACTTCATTCTTTTCAATGGTTCCAGAATAATCCATGCTATGGATGCACACTATAATTTATTTAACCAGTCCCCTATTACTTGATGTTTAGCTTATATACATTTTTACAAACAAAACACACATGCACACACACACATATATGTATGTTACAAACAATGCTTCAGTAAGCATTATAGTCTAATTATTTTGTAAAAAAAAGTCATATCAATCTATCCTCTCACTCTCTTGGGGAGCATTAAGTCACCTGGCCACACCTGGCTGCCCCAGAGGCTGGAAGTGGAATTTCTAGCTGGACGGCAGGTACCAGGTTACAAGGCATTCATGGTGGAAGGATGGAAGAACAGACTTGGGGGAGCAGGGCTTAATAAATACGACTATTATTTATTTATAAAAAGAAAAAATCTCTCATTTCACTAACAGTGAACGTGTCAATTTCTCCACAACCACAGTGGAGATGATATCCCAAATCAGATATTATCAATGTTTGTCATTGTTGCTGTTATTTTTGCTTGGAGCAAGGGTTCATATAACGTGAATAGCTGGCTATTTTGTTGTAAAGGAAAGTTGGGATTCAAATGAGGAAGATCTTTAGTGGCAAATAGGACATTTGAATATTTTTAAGCCATGAGAATCCAGAGAAAGAGTTTGAGAAATTTTTAAAATATATTGCAAAATGTTTGAGCTAGAAGAGATCTTAAAAAATTATCTCTTTCAATGCACTTCTTTTATAGATGAGGAAATCGAAACTCTGAGAAGTGAACTGATTTACCCAAGCCCACGCTACCCATTAGTAGCTGATCTGGGATTAGAATCAAGGTTGTTTTGGGTCTCAGCCTATCATTCTTTGGTTCTATTCAGTAAATACTGATATTTATTTATTGAGCATCAAATCCTGTGTTTGGTACTAAAGAGGATTCAGATAAGTAAGGACACATATTTACTGAGAATTTTTTGAGAATTTTCTTGTGCCAGATCTTTCACATACATTTCAATCTAGTCCAATGCATCTATCGTACCAAGTGAATCAATCTATCTACTAGTTTCTTGTTTTTTTCTGTTTTTTTTTCAGTATTATTAGGGATTCCGTATGTTTCAGTAATAGTAGTAATTCTTGGCATCAAGCCTGGAATAAGAAGTTCCGCAGGTCAGGAGGAAAATTATACCATTGTTTCTCTCAACAAGATGTCAACTGGAGAGCATAGCTGATAGCTTTTTTCTCAGGCCTGCTCAGGGCATCTCTGTCTAAGTTCCTGTCTAGGTCCTTAGTGTGTGCCATCCTGAGAAATGCCAGAATTGAAAGAAGGCCACCTGAGGCTGGGAGAATGGCAGAGATGTGGCTGGGGAGACATGTGGGACAGGTCATGGAAGGCTTTGTTGATCTAGTTAAGGATTTGGTTCTAAGTGTATTGGGGAGCTAATGAAGGGTTTTAAGCAGATCTTATCTGCATTTAAAATCCAAACACACACACACAGACACACACACACAGACACACACACACACACTCATGTGCGCGCGTGCACGTGCGCGGCTTTGAATGGATTAGAAAAGCTGCAAGGATGGATGAATCAGGAGGCTCTATCATTAGTCCAGGTGGTAAGTGATGGTAGCTTATCCCCTGGGTGCAACAGAGAAGTGGAGATATATTAGGCAGACAAAATTGACAGGACTTGATTAATTGATACGGCCTTGAGGGAGAAGGTACTGTCCTGAATGACTCCCTGGTTTTCAGCTTATGCTGCTGGATGCAAGTGGGTGATGTTCACTGAGATGGGAACTCTGGAGCTGGATGATGAAGGGGACGATGTTGTGCTCAGTTTTTTGAAATGTTGATTTGGAGTGCCTAAAGCCCACAGAAACGTGCCGGGTGGGTAGGTTAGGCAAAGGAATTAGAGATCAAAGAAGAACTAGAGACTTCAATTTGGGAGGTCTGGTCATCTGGTAGATGACATTGCCTAGGTACAGGCTCTTCTTCTCCTTCCTCTTCCCCATTCCTCTCCTTCTCCTTCTTCTCCTTCCTCCCCCTCTTCCTCCTCTTCTTCCCCCTCCCCCTCCCCCTTCCTCTCCTCATTCTTTTTTTTAAAGGAAAGTCTTAAAAAATAAGTGTTGGATGGTTCAGATCTGTTGTTTTTATTCCTTCATCTATAGGATTACCCAGTTTTTATTATATTTTTGTATTAAACATTTTGGTTATTTGGTTTCATTTATAACATTATCTACAACCTTCGAATTATGAACTAAAATCCCTATTGCTGAATTAGCTGAATACAACAGCAGGTCCATGTATGACAGGAAGAAATTTTAGGTAGTAGAGTGCCCAGATAAACCGACTGGCTAGATAGTCTTTTGGTCAAAATATTTCAAAAATTTCATATCTTGATCCAGTTACTAATGAAAATAATCTGGCATACGAAGTGTTTAAGCACTTTGAGGAGTATTCATCTAACTTTTTGTTTAGGGAACCAGTGAGCTCTTGTTTTTTTAATGAAAAGGACACTTTCTGTTTTTCATTACAGCTGCATTGAACAAAATTAGTATCCATACGGCGTCTGAAATTCAAATGCCTTTGTCTTGTCTTTCTTGTACCTAGTATACGGTTACAAAAGAAGTGTCACTACAGTTAAGATTTAATTGCCAAGATTTTCGAAAAGAAACACAGATATGCTCTTCATAGTTGCTCTAACCACGCAGCTCTGTGCTGCTGCAAGTTGCTCAAACTGTGCCGTGAGGAAGCCCTTAACTGCTGAAAAGGCCAGAGACTGAAACGGAGTATTGCACAACTCTTCACCACCCAGCGGTTTTGCTTCCAAATCTGGCTTTCGTAGCATCCCAAGGCGGGAGCCGCTCCTCGCTCCACTGGAGCCAGCCGGTTCCCCCTCAAAAGCAGCCGGGGTTTCCTCGTTCGAGCCCCGGGCGCCCCTCCCTCCACCCAAGGTTCCCGTGGAAGGGAAGCCACGCGGGCGCGGGGCCCCGGAGTTCCCACTGTCCGGCCGGGGAGACCCAGTCTCCCAGGAGGGACTCCCGCACTCGAGTCCCGCCGGCCAGGTGGACCAAAGGTCCGCGGGCTCCGCGCCGCTCCCCTCCCCCGCCGCCCCATTGTCTGCCTCGCCCCGCCCCGGGGGACACGTGCGCCTGCAGCTTCCCGAGCGAGGAGAGCGCGGGGCGGCGGCGGCGTGGACACCGCCTGGAACGACTACGCGGCCGCGGCGCCCGGGGCGGGGGCCGGGCGCGCACGGACCGGTGGGTACGCTCCGCGGAGCTGCGCTCGCGTTCCGCGCCCCCCGCCCCGTTCCCCGCCGGTCCGGGACGGGGCGGGGGGTGGGGCGAGCGGGAGCTCGGTTGGGGGGGCGTGCGCGTGGTGCCGCGGTGGGGGTGGGGTGGGGCGGGGTGGGGAGATGCCTGTCTCCTGACAAAGGAGAACGAGTGGGACACGCTGAGCCGGCCCGCCCCGCCCCGCTCGGAGGGGCGCGGGAGGGGGAGTGCCGGGAGGGGAAGGGGCGGGCCTTTCATTCACTCTTGGCCCCTCCGCCGCCGCCGGAGCGGAAGGGCGGGGTCTCGCGCCCTCCTGTGTGGTGAGGAGCGAGGGAGGTGGCGGGCGTGGGGGCGGAGCCCGCGGGCGCGCGTCCCGAGGCGTAAGCTACGTCGTCACGTCAGCGCGGGAGAGAGAAAGAGAGGAGCCGAGTCGGCCGGGACTGGGGGGACGGGGCCGAGAGAGCGAGGGAGGGAGCGAGCGTGCGAGCGTGCAAGCGTGCAAGCGAGGAGGGGAAGGGCGGCCACTCGTGCCTGAGCGGCCGCGGACAACACTGCGGGCGGTTGGGGAAAGGAGCAGGGAGGGGAAGAAGAAAGGCCTAGAGGAGAGGCGGACGGAGGCTGGTGGTGGTGGGAGAAGGAGAAGGAGGAGTTGGAGGCGGGCAGGGGCTGAAGGAGTGAGTGAGAGAAGCGGACGCGCGAGGGAGGGGAGGGAAGGGAAGGGGGGGGTCACGCGGAGGCGCGCGCGCGCACTGGGAGCGCGCTCGGAGGCGAGTGGAACTGGATCGGGTTTGCTGCCAGCGGCGTGAGCTTCGGCCGCCATTTTACAACAGCTCCACTCGCGCCGGACCCAGGGAGCAGCGAGCACGCGTTGCCCGCAACCGGATCTCCTCGGACAGGATTCCTCCACCGCAGCCCGACGGGGAGGTAACGACCGCCGGGACCCGGGTCTGGGAGGGGAGCTCCGTGACATTGTGGAGTGAGCTGTGGGAGGGCGGTGCGGGGAGAAACCGGCTTTTCTGGAAAATGGATTCCAAGGAAGAGGGGAGCACGTTGACTGGGGCTGCTTGGGAGTAGGCCGCGGCCCGCGCCGCCACTTCCTTCTCCCTTCCATGTGCTGCTGCCATTCGGGCTTTGTCTGCGGCGCTCCAGGGAGGAGGCGCCCCCGTGGCCCGCGCGGACCACGAGCGGCGGCGGAGTTGGTGCTGTCGTGGCCGTCGCCGCGGCGCGGGAGTGGGCGGAGAGGAGCCGGTCCTGTCCCGCAGCCGCGCGGCGGGGTTGGGTGGTGCTCGGGGTCCGGCGAGCGTTGGGCAGTTCGCGGAACGCCCTCGCGCCGCCGGCTTGTCGGCCCCGGCCCGGGGGTGGCACCGCCGGCCCCCGCGCCGCAGTCGCTGCCGGGACCGGCGAGGGGTGGGGGGCTTGCACTGCGCGCCGCGGCGCACGTCTCGGCGGGGCGGGCGGGCGGCCGGCGGTCGCCGGCGCCCGGGGCAGAGAGAGCCATGTGTCACGGCCGAGACGGCGGCGCTGGGGGGCGGGGAGAGCCTGTGGCCTGGCGCCGCCGCGGCCTCGGTGTCGAGGGGCGAGGTTGTGCTGCTGCTGCTGCTTGCTGGGGGCTCCGGCCGCGGCTTGGGGTTGCTGTTGGGAGCCGGTGACGGTGGTCTTGGCCTGGGACTCGGTGGGTTTTCGTGGAAGGAAGTTGTAGGACATTGGAAGGCGCAGAGCACGTGTTTCTGCTGGGCTCCCGGGGGCCGCAGCGGTGAGGCTGCCGCTCTGGATGCGGAGTCGGGGGCGGGCTTTGGGGTGTGCGGGTGAAGGGTGGAGAAATTGGGTGGTGGGAAGGTAGCTTGTGTGAGCGCTTTGTTCTTCGCAGGCTGTTGTTACCGATCTTTAAGCGGCAGGCGGGAAAAGCGCGCACTTCGGGGGTTTACCTTTGAGAGGGAAAAGCCCAGCTTTGCTTGCTCCACACACACCTCGTTCGCCGTACGGGCACAGCTGCATGTGGCACGCTGGCTCGTCCTCGTGCTGGTTGGGCTCCATTTGTAATGTGGTTTTTCCTAGGGAGTGTTAGCAGGTGAGTCAGGGGTGGTGCTAAGGAAAAACGTAGTGGATCCGTCCTTCTGTGCCCCGCGCTCCGAATGTGGCTTGTCAGGCGACAGTGACTTTCAAGTAAGGCCTCTTTAAAGGGAGGTGCAGGCTGACTGGTGTAGAAATTGGTAGAGAATGTAAAGATTGGGGCTCTCATATTGTCCTCTACCCTTTCTGAAGATCCTAGTTTAATTTTGCTTATTGCGTTTGAACAGATCTCTGGAAACATGGCTACAGAACATGTTAATGGAAATGGTACTGAAGAGCCCATGGATACTACTTCTGCAGTTATCCATTCAGAAAATTTTCAGACATTGCTTGATGCTGGTTTACCACAGAAAGTTGCTGAAAAACTAGATGAAATTTACGTTGCAGGTAAGAACTAACACTTGCAAAATTATATCATGAAATTTTTCTATTGGATTTCTGGCTTTGAGCTAAAATAGCAACTTTTTGTGGTTTCCAATAAGTGTGGGACCTGGAGTTTTGCCTTGTTGTGCTAGTTGTGAACTAGAGGTTAAGGTGTATAGAGGGAGGGAAGAGAAAGGGTTAGGAGGTAAAGGCTGGCTGGCCAGATGGATAAGTATACGATGGTAGCAACAGCTGCTAAATATTGGAAGCAGGCCATGTGACTTTTTGGGGGTATTTTTATAGTAGGATTCTTGTTAAATAACTTGGTAACTGTAGACTTGTAGTCTGTCTCCGTGTGGCTCTTGCTTTTTCTAGTGGTATTTGAAATTGAGTAGAGGTTCATTTGTCATGCTCGGTACTTCGTTGGTTGGTTTTAGAATTTGTGAGCCTATATATTTGCTGTAGAAATAGGGTTCAGAATTGTCTGATTTAGACAGAACAAGATTAAAAAAAAGTGGTTGAGAGGCCTTATTTAGTTCATAATGCCGTTCAGGTATGTGTGTTTTTCATCATATAGATGGTAAGGGGGCATGGAAGAATTCTTAGTTGGCACCTATATTGGCAAACATGGTCTTTTTAAAAAAAAAAAACCTTCTAAAAATATTAAAAGTTGACAATTAATTAAGTTTTTTCTTCTCCAGGGCTGGTTGCACATAGCGATTTAGATGAAAGAGCTATCGAAGCTTTAAAAGAATTCAATGAAGACGGCGCATTGGCAGTTCTTCAGCAGTTTAAAGACAGTGATCTCTCTCATGTTCAGGTAACATTAATCTAGTGTCAGTGTAAAAACAATAAAAAACCTGAGTAGTTTTGATAGTTCAAGTTTTATTTATTTAGGTACGTTTAAGATAACTATTGTTAAATATGATTGGAAAATTCGTTTGCAGAACAAAAGTGCCTTTTTATGTGGAGTCATGAAGACTTATAGGCAGAGAGAAAAACAGGGGACCAAAGTAGCAGATTCTAGCAAAGGACCAGATGAGGCAAAAATTAAGGTATGTCTTTAAAAACTTTCTTTTTTACTCCTTTCAGTTTTAAAGTTTTTTTTTTTTTCTATTTTCTAGCTTTGGTAAATATTTCTTGGGTGTGAAATGGGTGTGTGTGTTTTGTTTTTCGTGTTTTTTTGTCTGTTTTTTGTGGGGGTTTTTGATGTTGCGAGTTAATGACCATGAGATAATTTGTTAATCTTTTGTAATTACTGTTTTTCTTGCCTTTAACAATTTGTTTCTAAAACAGTTCTGAAGTTTTTCTTCTTAGCTAGCTACTGTTTCTTAAATCTGTGTTATTGGTATTCTAAATAAAAGATTTAGAGAAATACAGCCACCATATTTTTTTAGAAACCTGCAAATCCAGATTAACTGACAGTGGAACCAAAAGGGGAGGGGATCTGCTCACCTCATACTGGTGGAGTGTGTGCATTTAGCAGCTGACTGCTTTTCTTAGGATTCTCAAGCCCCCAAATTAAATGGGTTTAGTATTTTAACACTGCCTTCTTTTCCTTCCATTAGTATGGGTTTTTAAGGCCAATTTGTTCATTTCTAGAAGCAGCTTTTAAGGATAAAATGGATTACTGTGGAAATGTAAATGAGGAAACTGAGGCTGAGGGTAGGTTTCCTTTGCGCTCCCCCCACCCCCAAAGTCAGAAGAGTAAATGGCCTCAAAGTCAACTAGGTTTTGATCTTGGTGTTTTTTAGTTGTGTTGAGTTTTTAGTTCATAGAAAATATGACGGTGATCATACTAGTTTTAATCTGGTACTCTTAATACAGTGTGCCACTGCTCTTGAACCAAGGGTTATGGTTTAAGAAAATAAGTTACTAGGAACAATAGAGGTGTCAGGTGTGTTTTAATGCTGTGGGAAGAGAGAAGCTAGGAATATGGAGTTAGACGTTAAGGCTATCTATAAGTTTGAGCCTTTTGCAGTTGTAGCTGTGGGTGAATTGTGTTTGAGCTATAAGTTTAGTTTTTCCAAAGAAATGGAATATAGTTGTTACTCATTGTAATTAATCAGTTGCAATTAAGTCTATACTGAGACAGTTATTAAAATTTTATGAAAAATTGAAAATTTCGTTTGTGAGATTCAGTTCTATCTTTGGAAGGGAGTGGCTTAAAGCATTAGTGTGACTTAAATTGTGGCAAGAAGGCAGACTTTTTTTCTTTTAACATCTTTATTGTAGTTTCTGCTGTATAACAAAATGAATCAGCTTATGTGCAAACGTATATCCCCTTCCTCTTGCATCTCCCTCCCACCCTCCTAATGCCACCCCTCTAGGTGGTCGCAAAGCACCCAGCTGATCTCCCTGTGCTACGTGGCTGCTTCCCACTAGCTATCTATTTTACATTTGGTAGTGTGTATATGTCCATGCCACTCTCTCACTTTGTCCCAGCTTACCCTTTCCCCTCCCCGCGTCCTCAAGTCCATTTTCTCTACGTCGAAGACAGACATTTTTATAGGATGTTTTTCAGAGGGAATAAGTTTTTCCTTTTTGTTTTTAGCGAGTGACATAAGAGGTATTATTTGGGTCACTTAAAGATTACAGTGAAAGAAGCGCAGGGATTACATATGGGAAAAAGGGAAGAAGGAGCCATTTAATGGTTTAGTTTATGTGATAGTAATAGATTTGAGTTTATTTTTGTTACTAACCCAATGTTGCACTGTTAAGCACATATATTTGGAGATAATAGAAAAAGACTACTTAAAACATGTAGCACTTTCTGGGCTTTTTTTGTTAAGACAATTTAGGAATAAAGGAGTTATCAGTTACAGTATGTTTTCATAATATATTTTATGTTCTTTGGGTAGAAAATATTTAAAATCTATCTAGGTGTTTTCATTTTCAAAGACTAAAGTGACCCCCAAATCATTTAACAGCATTTTGATAAGTTTTGTCCTGTGCCTAGTGTTTCTTTTTATTTCAGAATTTATCATCTAATTATTGGGTTGCTTTTATTATTCAGAAAACCAGTTTTGTGCTTTGTGGGTGCGATGGTGGAAAAGGAATAATTCTTGTTTTTTTCCTTAGGCTAACTTTTTTCTAGTCTTTTTGCTTATAATAGAAGATGAAGAGAAATTTTTAATGCTCTGAGTAAATATGAGTTGTGTAAATTTAACAGTTCACTTTTAGGGAGGTAATATATAGAGGTTATGTCACATTGTTGCAGCTTCATAAAGTTTTCAAAATCATTTTGGCTCTCATTTTTTCTGAGTGATCCATGCTGTCCTGTGAAGCATGGTACTTGAATGTCAGATGAATAAGAGGTCATTTTTCCTGCAACCCCTAAGTTTCTGGACTTAATTGGAGGAGTGTAGTTTCTATAAAGGTTGGTGAAACTCCCAGAATGGCGGTAGGTACCTAGAAGTGTGGGTTACAGGGAAATTTATTGGGTGAGAAAGCTAGATTTGGGAGAGAGAAGTTATCCATCTCCTTCTTTAGGAGAGAGTTATTTTCAGCCTAATTAGGTGCAGTCCTTTTTTAGAAGGGCCGAATAGGTACACGTTGCCTTGAAAGTTGTTGACGGATCAATATTTAGTGTTGTTCACTGAGCACTACTCAGTAATTAATTGGAGACCAGAAAATAATTTGACCAGGATCCTGAAATTTTCATTATAAGTTAGGGCATATTATAAATTACAAGCATACATTAAGAGGGGAATTCTGAAACACAACAGAAATCTGTAAGTAGGGAATGTTGCAAAGATCCATGGAAAGATTTGAACAAGATTGATTTTAAACTGCTCAATGTATGGGTGTGGTCTCATGAATGAAATGTATTGATGACATTTGAACTTTTTAAGGCGCTCTTGGAAAGAACAGGATACACACTCGATGTGACCACTGGACAGAGGAAGTATGGGGGACCGCCTCCAGATTCCGTTTATTCAGGTCAGCAGCCTTCTGTTGGCACTGAGGTAAAGAGACTAAAAACTTGTACCCTTTGTAGTAAATGTACAGGTGTCTGGTTCCCTAAAGAAACTCTCCATGGTTTTTACTTCATATTTAATTTACAGATATTTGTAGGGAAGATCCCAAGAGATCTGTTTGAGGATGAACTTGTTCCATTGTTTGAAAAAGCTGGACCTATATGGGATCTTCGTCTAATGATGGATCCACTAACTGGTCTCAATAGAGGTTATGCGTTTGTCACTTTTTGTACAAAAGAAGCAGCTCAGGAGGCTGTTAAACTGGTGAGTTTTTTTTTCTTTTCAGTTTTCACATTCTCTGTTTTCATTTAAAGCCAGGACTTTTCTTAATTGTGTTAACCAAAGGTTTTTGAAGTGCTGATTAGGCACTGTCCCATTTTCTATGTACACATTGTAGCAGTATTTTTTGCATGTATAGTTGAACTGACTAAGGATGTATAAGGTAGTGTGGTGGAGTTGAAGTTACTGGTGCTTTGAATTTGGCTTAGCGATTTTTTTTTTTTTCAAGGAGTGTTAAAAGGTTTAAGAAAGAAACTGTAGTAGATAGGGCTCTTAAAGGACCATATCTGGCTGTCCCTTTTTCGAAAATGTTTCACAGAGACATTGTGATGATAACTTTCTAGTTAATGAAATAAAGGATTTTATGTTGAATGGCAGTGTTTGATTTAAAAGTACTAGATGTCGGGTGAGGACCTAGTTATTTTCCCAATTTAAAGAATTTTAATGTTTCAAACTATGGCTTATATAATTCTCCTTCAAATTAGTTTTATTAAATTCTGTGACAGGTAGTTTCTGTGTTTTGTAGTTGAAGATGGAAGTTAATTTCAATCCAAGAAATACATCAAAAAGTATAGCTGGGGAGGACCTTATGTAAATGGTTCACTATAGCAGATGATGTTTGTTAGTTTTGCGTTATCTGACTTACACACATTTTATGGGTACTTCTAAGCAAACTTGAACTCCTTAGAGTGATTTCATCCTGAATTTTATTTTTCCTTCCCTCACCATCATATATATCACTTTTTTTTTGTTTTTTTTTTTTTTGCGGTACGCGCGCCTCACTGTTGTGGCCTCTCCCGTTGCGGAGCACAGGCTCCGGACGCGCAGGCTCAGCGGCCATGGCTCACGGGCCCAGTCGCTCCGCGGCATGTGGGATCTTACCGGACCGGGGCACGAACCCGTGTCCCCTGCATCGGCAGGCGGACTCTCAACCACTGCACCACCAGGGAAGCCCATATATATCACATTTTAAGGCAAACCTTAAGGAGAAAAAGAAAACAAATATACTTACTTGGTTTTGCTTTTTGTATTGCTTGGATCTCTCCATTGGTGTGTGTAATTGAACATTGTAAAGGTTAAAATTAGAAAAGTATGCTACTTGGGAAGAATAAAGAATTCAGGAGTTTAGACATTTCTTTTTAAATCATGGCTGATTTTCTTTTCTTTCAAAAAGTGCTTTCTATTTCAGAAGGGAGAGTATGTTTAGCTCTAGGGGTCCATTCAGTGGTAACCTTTGAACTGTCACGTTTTTAGTTTAAACAGTTCAGGTAAAACTGAGGACTCTTTAGAGTTCTGGAAAGATACTTTAGGAGTCATCCAGTTGAATCTATAAAAGAATAGAACGTTTTGCTAGGTAGTAATAAAGTAGCAGTAAGTTTCAGTGTTGAAATACATAATGATTGAGAAGGCAGTGAGACTATCTTACTGCAAAAAGCTAGTACAGAATTTAATGATGTCAGATCCAGTTTATTTATGACGTATTACATAAAGCTTTAGTTTTGCTTAATAGGTGTGGTTATTTAGTGTTACAAGTAATGATTTGTGTATTAATATTTTTTAAAGGAATCATTAAACAAACATTTGTAGACTACTTAATTTTTGTTGCCAAAATACACTAATTATGGTAGGTCGTCACTAGAATTTATTTCTAGATGATGTTCAGAATTCTTATAGTAAAGAAACATCATTAGAAGATGTTATATAATCCAGTCGTAACATCACTATTTTGTGTGCCAATAAGTACACATGAAATATGTCTCAGTTTGGGCAATTGCCTTGGCTTAACAGATCGTGTAGTCCAAAGTTGCATTGCTGTAGGCTTAGAGTAGTCTTAGTAATGTAGTTAAGTTTTTCAACTGTAACACAGAAATTTCCAGGTAGCCAAACAGCCATTTTGATTGGTCTGTGAGCTAGCTCTTGTCCTAAATCTTTTAACATTTTTTTCTGGGTTTGTGATTTGAGTCCTTATCTGGGGGCATAATTATTTTTTACTATCTGATGAATAGGAGGCTCTGTGCTTTATTGTCTTTTTAAGGGTATTCTTAGCACTGGGATGAATTGGACGTATTGTCATTGCTTTTTTAAAAAGGATGCTTTACCATAGCTAGGACTATGGTGATAATAGAATTGGGAGATTTGCCTTAATGCAACAGTAGAAGAAAGGACTAGGCTTTTGAGGAAATGAAACATTCTAGAGAAATAAAAAACTGAAGTTGATTAGGATGTTTTTTGCTACCTTGTTTTGATTCCTGGAAGTGAGTACCCTTCCTAAATGTATTTTTTAAGGAAGCATATTTTGAAAACTACTTCTACTCGTATCATGTCACGAGTCTACTTGAATTACAGCTTTATCCAAGGTGAATTTTTATATAAGGTAGTTGAACTGTTGTTCTAGTTGCACATAATCAGATGTTGAGAAAATGCCTTTTTTACATTATTTATAGATGAGGCAAGATTGAAGCACCATCTTTTTGCTTTCCTGTACTTTGTGTCTTGAGAAATACCTTCGATTGAGTTGAGATAGTTTATATATTCAGCCTTATTTTTTGATGTTATTCAACAACGACCCCCCCCCCAAAAAGACTAGATTTTAAGTTTGCATCTGAATTATTTGTCAAATGGGTTGATGTTAACAGCTGAAGAAGAGGCATGAAGTTAGAAGCAACTGCAAACTTCTTAATGACCCTATTTTCAGCTAACATCTGCCTTGTATTTGGGGGAATAAGAAAATTCATCCCTAAATGATGACAATGTAGCTAAGGAAGCAAGATTTAAATTTGTGAAAAGGTGAATAATAGCTACCACTTGTGCTTGTTGAGGCACAGGAGCTGTGCTAGGTGCTACATTATTACCTTTAAAGATCACTTCAACTCATTCTTCAAGGTAAGTGAAATATCTTCCTTTTGCAGTAGAATAAATAGTCTGGGTGGCTTGCCCAGAGCCGTACTGGTTTAGTTTGATACCAGGTTTGTTTAGCATGTGCTTATCGTTAATTAGACATGACAATTTAAGCCAGCAGTATAAGTTATGTTGCCAGGTAGCCTGATTCTTCAAATTATGTAGTGGTTTAGGTAGTGTTAAAAGGAATTCAGAGTGTAAGTTGTCTCTACTGCCAAATTTATTTTTGGCATCTAACCAATTTGTACCATCTTCCTGCTACCATCCTAGCCTAAGGTACCATTTGAAGAATCCTTCTAGCTAGTCTCACTGCTTTCCATTGCTCCTTTACAGTCTTACCTTTTAGCTGTGTAGATTAGATCGCAACAGTCCCATGCTGAAAACTCTAATAATGGCTTCCAAACAAGGTTCTATCTGATCAGGTTTTTGCTTACCTCTCTCTTCCCATTCTTCTTTATTACCCTTCCATCCACACTTTGCCTTTTTTGTCCTCCACAAAAGCTATGAGCATTTCCATCTCAAGGCTGCCTTCTGTTCTTTCTCCCACTTCTCCCAGTTAGCACAGCTGCTGTCTTATCAATCAGGTTTTCTTAGAAGGCCTTTCTAAGAAAGGCTTACCACCCAGTTGCCCCATGACAGTATACTGAACATGATAAAAAAAAAGGAATGCTTAGATGTACTTAAAATTATTTTTTAACTTTGAAAGATTATTTGCTTCTCTCTTCCCATCAGAAGATTTGCTCTTTTTTCCTGTATCCCCAGCATTTAGAACAGTGCCATTATAGAGTAGGTACTAGGTAAATAACCTGACTGGCTGACCAGGCAAGCGTGTATATGTATTTGTGTGGTGTGCTGCTGGAATTGGAGCCCAGGGCTACTGGCTCTGCAGTGCCCATTATGGTTCCTATACAATGGAAGTGTCCTACTGAAAATACCTTTGTTACAAAGACTGGAATACTGACCTCTATTTGCACATTAAGGGTTATGACTTTAATAGCCACTGATAGTTTATCACCACAGTGGTTGTATACACCAGTGTACAACCATTTTGATGAATGCAGCTGGCAAGACAGGTCGACAGAATATTTTAGTAGCAATTAGCAAGTGTTTAGTGTGTTTAACATGAAAACTTTTACTATGGCCATACAAGGTAGTTTGATCCAGTTCTTGACTTTGGTGTTTCTAGGACTTGAGAGGCTAACTACAATTAAAGTGGAAGCATGTGGTTCACAGGGTAAAGGAGGGATGAAGGGATCGGTTGCTTTCGGTTGAGGTTGTTAGAGAACGCTTTGTGATAAAAAGGTGTGAGCAGGGCAGTGAAGGAAATAGATGAATAGTTGAAGCACTGTTTTGTGGGAAGGGAGGTAAAACTTTTATAAAGTCAGTGCTAGAAGGCAGTAGGCATGACTGCTGGGCTGAGTTGCATGGTGCTATTAAAGTTTTGAGCCTTTGTATGGGTTGCATGATGTAAATAACGGTATAGGTTCTTTTTTTTAATCAGTGATATGAATGAGGGCATAGTTGGACTGCTTGGAACGTTTGGTGACTTGAATCTATATGTAGTGGTTAATGCCATGGATGGCAAAATAAGGATCTGAAAAGATTTTGATAGCCTGGGACAGTAGTTTACACCAGCAGGATGGAATTGAGTGGGGCTGAGAGTCAAGTCCTATACATGACTAATCCACAAGTAAGCTGTAGTGTGTTAGTGGTGTGGTGTGATTGCCAAATAAGCCAAGATAATCATGGACTACATGTTGCAGAGGCCTGGTGTTTAGAAGTGTAAGAATAGTCTCCAGCTTACTCTAGACTCCTCAGACTGCCTGTATAGGATTGTGTTATGGATGTCACTGTTTGATGACACTCTGGGAGGCAGTTCCCAATTTCAGAGAAGTAATGATTAGCCAAGCATAGAAGGGGGATTGAGTCCTAAGCATTGTGTGCAGGTATATGAAGTGCTGTCATTTGGAGGAGGAAATAGATTTATTGTAGAATTTTTAGGGAAGTAGGTTTGGCTCAAGGTAAAGAAGACTTAAATGGACAGGCTTGGGAGGTAGCGGCTTTGCTGCTGTAAGGGTTAGGACTGAGCAGCCACTTCTGGATCAGTTTTCTAAGTCCGAGATTGCTGAATTTCTGGGGATTTGGTAACTGATTGGCTATAAGGGAAGGAAAGAGTGAATTGATATTTTGAACGTAGATGATGGGAATGTTCCAGACTGTACAACTCATTTTGGTGTTCCGAAATACTGAAACTGCATTGGTTAGTGTTCAAAGTTCATCTTTATTTTATTTGGTTACCTCACTGTTACTGGATCTGAAAGCTAGATTTCTAAAATTTGTTAACTTCAGTGCCTACTCTTCTAGAGTTTGGAAAAGATTACGTTTTCTTTTTTATTTTGATACTATCATATCGTCCTGATTACTAACCCTTGAGAGTAAGGGTTTATCAGCATTAAATTAGAATCTCTATTAAGGATCAGAACAGTTGTTTTGCTAATGTTTTTCTACCATCCAAGTCACTGTTAACTCACCTGCTAACACCTGCTAGGATGCAAAGTTTATTTTCGAATTTAAGGTGATAGATTGGTCTTAAAAATGCTAGAGTGAGAAAAGTTAAACAACTCAAATATACTTATAAAAGTGCATGCTTAACCTGTAGATGGGGCATTTCTTTAAGGAATGTTTATTTCTAGGCATGTTTGCTTTATTTGGACAGTATGCTATGTGCAGAGGGTCACCTTTGCTCCTTTAATGACTTCTTTTCATTGGAGAGCCAATTTACTCTCTATGGGTCAGCTATAATTGTTCCAATTTTTTAAATTAAAAAAATGTGGATGAAAAGTTAGTTTTCTTTATAAATCCTACTAAATATTCATGTCTTCATATTGTTCAGAGACTACAGTCATTTAAATACCTTCTACCTACCCCGCCTTGATTAACCATAGTGAGGATAGGTTAGAAAGGAAGAAACTTTTCTTTTGTAGATAATAATAGAAACAGTCATTACTATTTTGAGGCAGCATTGTTAAGTAAATAGTCTCTGCTCTTAGAATATTTGGAAAGAAATACAATCAAGGGAAAATGATACCAAATTGTCATCTTCAAAATAACTCCTCTTTCTCCCTTTTTAAAACTTTGTATTTCCTTCCATTCTTTTTCTGATTTTAATTGTTTTTGTCAATTTCTGGAGTTACAGACTAAATGACCAGATTGAAAGCCATTGATTTGTCACTAAGGCTGGCTACTTGATCCTTAGATATAAAAATCTAGGGAATGTACATGTCGTAAAGCAGTTATTGTGTTCTAAAGTTAACTTGTTTGTGTAATAGGGTATTGTAGTCTACTTGTCCATAATCCCATGCAGTGGTGGATTCAGCCATAGGTCTAATACCTGCCTGTAACCGCATATTTTTATTTTTAAGAGGTGTTTGGTCTAAATAGAATATAAATGGTATGAGAAAATGAAGTCCAGGGCAGGATTTCTTAACCTCAGCACTATTAATGTTTTAGAGTACATAACTTTTTATTATGCTGGACTATTTTGTGAATTGTAGGATGTTTAATAACATCTCTGGCCTCTACCTACCCACTAAATACCAACAGCAGACCCCACCTCTAGTTGACCAAAATGTGTGTGTGTCGGAGGGCAGCAAATCACTCCTGTTGGAAACTGCTGATCTGTGTTAACATAGAAGGGTGTTTTTGTTGGCCTTTATAGGATTTAGGGATTGCAGAATATTTGGTTGAGCTCAAATCTACAGGTATGCAGAGGAGTTTAGATGGTGAAGTTTCAGGGAAAGCGTTATAGTCAGAGGTTGAGCAGTATGAAAACTGTTTGAGAACTGATGTAAATAGCCGAGATTATAGTATTGTGGAGAAAAGGGAGAAGTGGTAGGGATTTTAGGACGGACTTAATGACATCCAAGGGTTTAAACTTTGTTTTGCTGATGCGGAGTCCATTGTGGGATTCTTTTTCAATAGGCAAAGTTGTGATTTAAAAAAAAATGTCACCAGCATAAGTGTAAAGCATAGAGAGAATCCTGAGATCATGATGCCCAGAGACTCGGATAAGCGTGAACGGAGTCGGTGGGGTAAAAAGTACAAAACTGTGCTGAACTGAAGGAAGGATGTTTGAACTTCATGTTTAATTTTGAATATCTGGAGATGGAGAAAAAGGGAGAGGGAGGAATCAGTTTTCTGACTTGTCTGTATTTTCTTCACTTATACCTGATATAGCTGTTACGCAAGAATGGGAATAACAGGGATAGGAACTTTTTGGGTTTTGCCTCTGCGGTATTCCGTTTTATGGAATATGGTTACTTGAAGATTGTTTACTTTTTACTGTAGTTTTATAGTAGTTTACCATAATCTACTTGTCTTTCTCCAACTTCATTGTAGGCTTGGTGAAAATAAAATGGGGGAGAAAGTTGGATCTGATTCAGAATAACAAGGTTCTCCTTTTAGATTTAAGTATTTGAAGCCAGAAATCCCTTATTGTAACTTTTTACAAGTGATTAGGGGAGATGGAAAAATAAGATTTAAGTGCTGATTAATAGAAAGGCAGAAAGCTTGCTGGCACAGGAATCTGTTTCCCTTGCATGAGAATAACTAGTCGGAAGGATGAATTTAAGTAGAAAATAAGGTATTATGGAATCAGTAATTTGGAATTTAAGCTGCTTACAGACTAGATTCTTACCAAATTTGCTAAATTTCAAGGACTTGACAATTTTTTGCTTTAATTCATAGACTTGGTTAGTGTGTTTTGTCAGTACAATCTTCCTGTCTCAGATTATAATTTTTTAAAGGATAAAAATACTTGATAAACCTAAGTGTTGAAGTTTTAATTTGTTAAAAGATTTTGCTTTTGTGTATGGGATTTGCATATCTTTCTATAATGAGCACCTATAGTAGGATATTTTAAGTATTTTTAAAACATGCACTTTTCCGCCTTTCAGTATAATAATCATGAAATTCGTTCTGGAAAACACATTGGTGTCTGCATCTCCGTTGCCAACAACAGGCTTTTTGTGGGCTCTATTCCTAAGAGTAAAACCAAGGAACAGATTCTTGAAGAATTTAGCAAAGTAACAGGTAAGTTGGGTTTACTTGGAAGGAGGTTCAACTTCTAATACTTAAGGTAATGTCATGCTTTTGTGTGCCAAGCACTGTTTTAAGCACTGCATTTATTGACTCGTATTCTCACTATAGCCATATAAGATGAGTAACTCCATTTTTCAGATAAAGAAATAGAAGGTTTTGGGAAATAACTTGCTGAATGTTATGTAGTTAGTAAGGAATACGGCTGGGATTTGAACTCAGTCTGCAGAATCATTGTTGTGCTTCCCCTGTTTTGGAAAATTGTATTTCTTTCTGTGTTTTTATGCATTTTGAGGTGCTAGTTGACATTCTTAGTAAAAATGTTTGATAAGTAATAACCTGATTTTCCAAATTACAGGAATGGTAAGTACTCTTGCTATAAGCAGAGATTATACTTTGTCAGTATGGTGTAATTTCTTTGAATTGTAAAGCATTTTTTATAAGTTTCCAAGTGACAGGCTTTTGTCATTTGGAAACTAGAAAAAATAGTTTTGTCTGCCTAGAATATTTAGCAAATTATCAGCCTGTTACCAATTTCCAGGAACATTTGAAATTCTTATACAATACTAAGATAGTCTCTATTTCATTTGAAGTAAAACCATGTCTGAGGCCAGAGAAGTGCCATTAAAAAATTAGTTTTTACTTGCATGGGGTGAAAAATTTCTAACCATGTCTGATTTATACTTCTGGTTTTCCTAAAACAGCTTTGTAAAGATTTCATACCTCTCTGTCATCTAATTAATGGAAGCAGAGAAAAATTTCTAACCATGTCTGATTATACTCCTGGTTTTCCTAAAACAGCTTTGTATAGATTTCATACCTCTCTGTCATCTGATAAATGGAAGCAGAATAGTCCTCAGGTCTAAGTAAAAAGAATACATTTTCTTTTCTTGGGGATTTTTGCATTAGGAACACTTGGAAAGTGTGGATTAGGTGAATTATCTGGACCGGTTTTTTGAGAGTCCCTGGTAAAGATAAGAGATTATTTTTCATTCTGATATTCAGGTATAATATTAGAAAAATAAATCTTTTGATCTGCTTATTTTTGCTTATTTTATCTAATTTCTCTGGAATTGTTGCTTACTTTCAGAGGGTCTTACAGACGTCATTTTATACCACCAACCAGACGACAAGAAAAAAAACAGAGGCTTTTGCTTTCTTGAATATGAAGATCACAAAACAGCTGCCCAGGCAAGACGTAGGTTAATGAGTGGTAAAGTCAAGGTCTGGGGAAATGTTGGAACTGTTGAATGGGCTGATCCTATAGAAGATCCCGATCCTGAAGTTATGGCAAAGGTAATAACAGTTGAGTTAAAAATTTTTTTGTGGTGTTGCTGGGAGCAGGGGTAGGCTTTAGAGAGTGGAGGGAAACTTGTGTGTGCTTCCTTAAACCATATTTTTGAAAGTGAGAGAAGGGTTCTGTGTTAAAGGCCACACACCAGAAATAAATAACAAGTGCATGGAGGGTGAATATAGGAATTTATTCATGGACCGTCAGCTACAGTTGTGTAGCCATCATACTCTTATGATAAAGTAGGTAGCCTACATGCAGTGGAGATGATTCACTTTCATTTTTGTGTGGATTCGAAGAGCAGTTTCTTTGAGTTTTTGAGAGTGGCGCCATTAAGATTACATGGTTTTTGTGTTAAAAGTCCTACTCCTAAAAATAGTGAACTGTACTGGCCTCAGCAGAGCTGCTGCAGTTAAAAGGTTTAGCTATTATTAGGTATCGTGCTTCAGCAGTCAGTTGAGACATCTATGAAAACAAACATCTCTTGAGTCAACACTTTACCAGTGCAGTTTGCAGTTAAGTTATTCTAACCTTTTAAAGAATCCTCCTTAATGACGATAGGCTAGGAAATACAACTAGTTTACTAAAATCAAGAGAGGAGTGTGAAGTGTCAGAACAGTGAATATTAAAGGGTAAATGTTTTTGAGGACAGAAAATACTTAGGATTCATTCTTTTTTCCTTTGGCTTATTAAGCTCTCATTGGTCAGCCCTTTAGATTAAGAAATTCAGATGCTACTTCAGGTATTTTAGGAGGAAGTGATAGTGTTTCTTAGCCAAAAGGTTAAATTTGTAGTTGTACTTGAGGAGCTTTCAGGATTGAAGACTTTATCTTACCAGTGTTTTGAATATTGTTTCCTCTCTTCAGGGTTTCAAAAGCAGGTCCCAGTTAGTTTTGACTCCCTGTGTTAAGTTCAACAGCTATTTCAGATGGCATGGTGTTCACGTTATTAGGAAATAACCACGTCCATTTTAATTGTAAAATAATAACTAATGAAAAGTCTTGTGCGTAGCATGTTTTGTTTTTTGAGCAGCAAGTACAGCAGTTTCCCATACGCACACCTGCCCACATAGCTTTGCAGCCACACACCTGCCCACATAGCTGTGCAGCCGCACACCTGCCCACACAGCTGTGCAGCCGCACACCTGCCCACATAGCTGTGCAGCCTCCTGCACGATCAGTGTCCTCACCAAAGGGGTACATTTGTCATAATCAGTGAATCTAAATCGACACATTAGTATAACTCAGTGTTTACGTTAGGATTCCCTTTTGGTGTTCTGCATCCTATGGGTTTGACAAATGTATGTTGTATCCACCATTGTAGTATTTGCCTTAAGAATCCTCTGTGATTGCCTTTTCATCCCTCGTCCCCTCATCCCTGGCACCCACTGCCCTTTTTACTGTCTCCATAGTTTTGTCTTTTCCCAAATGTCACATAGTTGGAATCATATAGTATGTAGCCATTTAAGACAGCTTCTTTTACATTTAAGGTTCCTCCATGTCTTTTCATGGCTTGATAGCTCATTTCTTGTTTAATGTTAAGTAATATTCCATTGTCTGGATTTATTATAGTTTATCCAGTCACCTACTGAAGGACAGCTTGGTTGCTTCCAAGTTTTGGCAATTATGAATTAAGGTGCTATAAGCATGCATATACAGGGTTTTGTGTGGACGCGTTTTCACCTCTTTTGGGTAAATACCAAGGAGTGTGACTGGTGAATCATATGGTATGAAAGTATGTTTAGTTTTGTAAGAAGCTGCCAAATTATACCATTTTGCATTCTAATGCAGTGAATATGTTGTTCAATATTCTCAAAAGCATTCGATGGTGTTAGTGTCTTAGATTTTGGCCGGTCACTGTAACAGGCTTATAATGATATCTCACTGTTTTAATTTGCAATTCCCTAATGACATGATAATTGAGCATCTCTTCCTATGCTTATTCACCATCTGTATATCTTTGGTGAGAACGTTCAGATTTTTTGCCCATTAGATCCAGCAGCATGCTCCTTGGTATTTACCCAAATGAGTTGAAATTTTAGTCTATATTTTATATTTCTGGTACTCCTCTAATGGGTTGTGACTAAAGTTAAGTTTGCAGGGTTGGGATGGTGGCATCTTGGAAACTGAATCCTTTGGAAATACATAGGAAGTTTCTGTTTCTTTCTTAAATTTCAGGTAAAAGTGCTGTTTGTACGCAACCTGGCCAATACTGTAACAGAAGAGATTTTAGAAAAGGCATTTAGTCAGTTTGGGAAACTGGAACGAGTGAAGAAATTAAAAGATTATGCTTTCATTCATTTTGATGAGCGAGATGGTGCTGTCAAGGTAAATAACTGGGGGAATTATCATAGGCATCTAACTTAGACTAATGATTTTTAGTCATCCTAAAATCAGAATGTTTTAGAAAATTGAAGGAAACTCAGAGGTCATGTAATTACTCAAGCTAACCTTTATTGGCCTTAGCAAATCGCATAACTTACTAAACTAAGTCAAAAAGATTAATAGTTGAAGAGCTGGATCTTTAAATGAAATCAAGAATCCTATTTTATCTCATCCTTCTAGTGTTAATAGTAAATGATTTTTTTAACTTTAAATGAATCATAGTTGTGAAAGGTCTCTTGTATTGATCAGTACCTACTTTTTTAAGGCTATGGAAGAAATGAATGGCAAAGACTTGGAGGGAGAAAATATTGAAATTGTTTTTGCTAAGCCACCAGATCAGAAAAGGAAAGAAAGAAAAGCTCAGAGGCAAGCTGCAAA